>NC_083353.1:66565335-66868365 GCF_030254825.1 Meriones unguiculatus
AAGATATCATCCCAGAGCACAAAAAATTCGCTTCCAACGAAATCACCCTAGAACACAAAAATTCACTTTCAATGAAATCACCCGAGAATACAAAAATTTCACTTCCAACGGAATCATCCCAGAGCACAAAAATTCGCTTCCAACAAAATTATCCTAGAACACAAAATTTCCCTTTCAACGAAATGACCTGAGAACACAAAAAATTTGCTTCCAACGATATTACCCCAGAAGACAAAAAATTGTTTTCAAACGAAATCTCATGAGAACACAAATATTCGCTTCCAAAGATATCATCCCAAAGCACAAAAAATTCGATTCTAATGAAATGACTCCAGAGCACCAAAAACACGCTTCCATAGAAATAACCCCCATCTTCAAAAATTTGCTTCCATCGAAAAAACCGGAGAACACAAAGAATTCTCTTCCAACGATATTACCCCAGAAGGCAAAAAATTCATTTCCAATGAAATCTTCTGAGAACACAAATATTCGCTTCCAAAGATATCATCCCAGAGCACAAAAAATTTGCTTCCAACGAAATCACCCTAGAACACAATAATTCCCTTTCAACGAAATCACCCGAGAACACAAAAAATTCGCTTCCAAAGAAATCACCCCAGAACACAAATAATTCGCTTCCAACAAAATCACCACAGAGCACAAAAAATTCGTTTCCAACGAAATGACTCCAGATCACAGAAAACACGCTTCCAACGAAATGACCCCCTACTTCAAAAATTTGCTTCCATCGAAAAAAACGGAGAACACAAAAAATTCTCTTCCAACGACATTACCCCAGAAGACAAAAAATTCTTTTCCAGAGAAATCTCCTGAGAACACAAAAAATTCACTTGCAACGAAATCACCCGAAAACACAAAAAATTCGTTTCCAACGAAATCACACCAGAGCACAAAATATTCGCTTCCAACGAAATAACTCCACAGCACAGAAAACATGCTTCCAATGAAATGACCCCCTACTTCAAAAATTTGCTTCCATCGAAAAAACCGGAGAACACAAAAAATTCTCTTCCAAAGACATTACCCCAGAAGACAAAAAATTCTTTTCCAAAGAAATCTCCTGAGAAAATAAATATTTGCTTCCAAAGATATCATCCCAGAGCACAAAAAATCGCATCCAACGAAATCACCCTAGAACACAAATAATTCGCTTCCAACGAAATCACCACAGAGCACAAAAAATTCGTTTCCAACGAAATGACTCCAGATCACAGAAAACACGCTTCCAACGAAATGACCCCCTACTTCAAAAATTTGCTTCCATCGAAAAAAACGGAGAACACAAAAAATTCTCTTCCAACTATATTAACCCAGAAGACAAAAAATTCTTTTCCAAAGAAATCTCCTGAAAATATAAATATTCGCTTCCAAAGATATCATCCCAGAGCACAAAAAATTCGCTTCCAACGAAATCACCACAGAGCACAAAAAATTCGCTTCCAACGAAATGACTCCAGAAAACACAGAAAACACGCTTCCAACGAAAGGATACCCTACTTCAAAAATTTGCTTCCATCGAAAAAAATGGAGAACACAAATAATTCTCGTCCAAAGATACTACCCCAGAAGACAAAAAATTCTTTTCCAACGAAATCTCCTGAGAACACAAATATTAGTTTCTAAAGATAACATCCCAGTGCAAAAAAATCGCTTCCAACGAAATCACCCTAGAATGCAAAAATTCCCTTTCAACGAAATTACTTGAGAACCCAAAAAATTCGCTTCCAACGATCTTACCCCAGAACACAAAAAATTCTTTTCCAACGAAATCTCCTGAGAACACAAATATTTGCTTCCAAAGATATTATCCCAGAGCACAAAAAATTCGCTTCCAACGAAATCACCGAAGAACGCAAAAATTCCCTTTTAAAGATATCACGCGAGAACACAAAAAATTCGCTTCCAAGGAAATTACTCCAGAACACAAAAAATTCGCTTGCAACGAAATCTCCTGAGAACACAAATATTCGATTCCAAAGAAATGAGCCCAAAGCACCAGAAATTTGATTCCAACGAAATGACTCCAGAGCACAGAAAACACGCTTCCAACGAAATGACCCACTTCAAAAATTTGCTTCCATCGAAAAAACCGGAGATCACAAAACATTCTCTTCCTACGACATTACCCCAAAAGACAAAAAATTCTTTTCCAAAGAAATCTCCTGAGCACACAAATATTCGCTTCCAAAGATATCATCACAGAGCACAAAAAATTCGCTTCCAACGAAATCACCCAAGTACGCAAAAATTCCCTTTTGAAGAAATCACGCGAGAACACAAAAAATTGGCTTCCATGGAAATTACTCCAGAACACAAAAAATTTGCTTGCAACGAAATCTCCTGAGAATACAAATATTCGCTTCCAAAGAAATGAGCCCAGAGCACCAGAAATTTGATTCCAACGAAATGACTCCAGAGCACAGAAAACACGCTTCCAACGAAATGACCCACTACTTCAAAAATTTGCTTCCATCGAAAAAACCGGAGAACACAAAAAATTCTCTTCCAACGAAATTACCCCAGAAGACAAAAAATTCTTTTCCAACGAAATCTCCTGAGAACACAAATATTCGCTTCCAATGATATCAGCCCAGAGCACAAAAAATTTGCTTCCAACGATATCATCCCAGAGCACAGAAAATTTGCTTCCAACAAAATGATTCCAGAGCACAGAAAACATGCTTCCAATGAAATGACCCCCTACTTAAAAATTAGCTTCCATCAAAAAACCAGAGAAAACAAAAAATTCTCTTCCAACGATACTACCCCAGAAGACAAAAAATACTTTTCCAACGAAAACTCCTGAGAAGACAAATATTCGCTTCCAACGATATCACCCCAGAGTACAAAAAATTCGCTTCCAACCAAATGACTCCAGATCACAGAAAACACGCTTCCAACGAAATGACCCACTACTTCAAAATATTGCTTCCATCGAAAAAAGTAGAGAACACAAAAAATTCTCTTCCAACGACATTACCCCAGAAGACCAAAAATTCTTTTTCAATGAAATTTCCTGAGAACACAAAAAATTCACTTGCAATGAAATCTCCTGAGAACACAAATATTCGCTTCCAACGAAATCACCCCAGAGAACAAAAAATTCGCTTCGAACAAAATGACTCCAGAGCACAGAAAACAAGCTTCCAACGAAATGACCCACTACTTCAAAAAATTGCTTCAATTGATAAAACTGGAGAACACAAAAAATTCTCTTCCAACGACATTACCCCAGAAGACAAAAAATTCTTTTCCAGAGAAATCTCCTGAGAACACAAAAAATTCACTTGCAACGAAATCACCCGAAAACACAAAAAATTCGTTTCCAACGAAATCACACCAGAGCACAAAATATTCGCTTCCAACGAAATGACTCCAGAGCACAGAAAACATGCTTCCAATGAAATGACCCCCTACTTCAAAAATTTGCTTCCATCGAAAAAACCGGAGAACACAAAAAATTCTCTTCCAAAACATTACCCCAGAAGACAAAAATTCTTTTCCAAAGAAATCTCCTGAGAAAATAAATATTTGCTTCCAAAGATATCATCCCAGAGCACAAAAAATCGCTTCCAACGAAATCACCCTAGAACGCAAAAATTCCCTTTCAACGAAATCACCCGAGAACACAAAAAATTCGCTTCCAACGAAATGACTCCAGAATACAAAAAATTCGCTTGCAATGAAATCTCCTGAGAACACAAATATTCGCTTCCAACGAAATCACCCCAGAGCACAAAAAATTAGCTTCCAACGAAATGACTCCAGAGCACAGAAAACACGCTTCCAAAGAAATGACCCCCTACTTCAAAAATTTGCTTCCATCGAAAAAACCGGAGAACACAAAAAATTCTCTTCCAAAGACATTACCCCAGAAGACAAAAAATTCTTTTCCAAAGAAATCTCCTGAGAAAATAAATATTTGCTTCCAAAGATATCATCCCAGAGCACAAAAAATCGCTTCCAACGAAATCACCCTAGAACACAAATAATTCGCTTCCAACGAAATCACCCCAGAGCACAAAAAATTCGTTTCCAACGAAATGACTCCAGATCACAGAAAACACGCTTCCAACGAAATGACCCCCTACTTCAAAAATTTGCTTCCATCGAAAAAAACGGAGAACACAAAAAATTCTCTTCCAACTATATTAACCCAGAAGACAAAAAATTCTTTTCCAAAGAAATCTCCTGAAAATATAAATATTCGCTTCCAAAGATATCATCCCAGAGCACAAAAAATTCGCTTCCAACGAAATCACCACAGAGCACAAAAAATTCGCTTCCAACGAAATGACTCCAGAAAACACAGAAAACACGCTTCCAACGAAAGGATACCCTACTTCAAAAATTTGCTTCCATCGAAAAAAATGGAGAACACAAAAAATTCTCTTCCAAAGACATTACCCCAGAAGACAAAAAATTCTTTTCCAAAGAAATCTCCTGAGAAAATAAATATTTGCTTCCAAAGATATCATCACAGAGCACAAAAAATTCGCTTCCAACGAAATCACCCTAGAATGCAAAAATTCACTTCCAACGAAATCCCCCGAGAACACAAAAAATTCGCTTCCAAAGAAATGACTCCAGAGCACAGAAAAAATGCTTCCAACGAAATGACACCCTACTTCAAAATTTGCTTCCATCGAAAAAACCGGAGAACACAAAAATTCTCTTCCAACGACATTAACCCATAGGACAAAAAATTCTTTTCCAACGAAATCTCCTGAGAACACAAATATTTGCTTTCAAAGATATCATGCCAGAGTACAAAAAATTCGCTTCCAACGAAATCACCCAAGAACGCAAAAATTCCCTTTTAAAGATATCACGCGAAAACACAAAAAATTCGCTTCCAAGGAAATTACTCCAGAACACAAAAAATTCGCTTGCAACGAAATCTCCTGAGAACACAAATATTCGATTCCAAAGAAATGAGCCCAGAGCACCAGAAATTTGATTCCAACGAAATGACTCCAGAGCACAGAAAACACGCTTCCAACGAAATGACCCACTTCAAAAATTTGCTTCCATCGAAAAAACCGGAGATCACAAAAAATTCTCTTCCTACGATATTACCCCAAAAGACAAAAATTTTTTTTCCAAAGAAATCTCCTGAGCACACAAATATTCGCTTCCAAAGATATCATCACAGAGCACAAAAAATTCGCTTCCAACGAAATCACCCAAGAACGCAAAAATTCCCTTTCAAAGAAATCACGCGAGAACACAAAAAATTCGCTTCCAAGGAAATTACTCCAGAACACAAAAAATTTGCTTGCAACGAAATCTTCTGAGAACACAAATATTAGCTTCCAAAGAAATGAGCCCAGAGCACCAGAAATTTGATTCCAAGGAAATGACTCCAGTGCACAGAAAACACGCTTCCAACGAAATGACCGACTACTTCAAAAATTTGCTTCCATCGAAAAAACCGGAGAACACAAAAAATTCTCTTCCAACGATATTACCCCCAAAGACAAAAAATTCTTTTCCAACGAAATCTCCTGAGAATATAAATATTTGCTTCCAAAGATATCATCCCAGAGCACAAAAATTTCGCTTCCAATGAAATCACCGCAGAGCACAAAAAATTCGCTTCCAACGAAATATCTCCAGAACACAGAAACCACGCTTCCAACGAAATGACACCCTACTTCAAAAATTTGCTTCCATCGAAAAAAATGTAGAACACAAAAAATTCTCGTCCAACGATATTACCCCAGAAGACAAAAAATTATTTTCCAACGAAATCTCCTGAGAATATAAATATTCGCTTCCAAAGATATCATCACAGAGCACAAAAAATTCGCTTCCAACGAAATCACCCTAGAATGCAAAAATTCACTTCCAACGAAATCACCCGAGAACACAAAAAATTCGCTTCCAAAGAAATGACTCCAGAGCACAGAAAAAATGCTTCCAACGAAATGACACCCTACTTCAAAATTTGCTTCCATCGAAAAAACCGGAGAACACAAAAATTCTCTTCCAACGACATTACCCCATAGGACAAAAAATTCTTTTCCAACGAAATCTCCTGAGAACACAAATATTTGCTTTCAAAGATATCATGCCAGAGCACAAAAAATTCGCTTCCAACGAAATCACCCCAGAACGCAAAAATTCCCTTTTAAAGATATCACGCGAAAACACAAAAAATTCGCTTCCAAGGAAATTACTCCAGAACACAAAAAATTCGCTTGCCACGAAATCTCCTGAGAACACAAATATTCGATTCCAAAGAAATGAGCCCAGAGCACCAGAAATTTGATTCCAACGAAATGACTCCAGAGCACAGAAAACACGCTTCCAACGAAATGACCCACTTCAAAAATAAGCTTCCATCGAAAAAACCGGAGAGCACAAAAAATTCTCTTCCAACGACATTACCCCAGAAGACAAAAAATTCTTTTCCAACGAAATCTCCTGAGAACACATAGATTCGCTTCCAATGATATCAGCCCAGAGCACAGAAAATTTGCTTCCAATGAAATCACCCCAGAGCACAGAAAATTCGCTTCCAAAGAAATGACTCCAGAGTACAGAAAACATGCTTCCGATGAAATGACCCCCTACTTAAAAATTAGCTTCCATCAAAAAACCAGAGAAAACAAAAAATTCTCTTCCAACGATACTACGCCAGAAGACAAAAAATACTTTTCCAACAAAAACTCCTGAGAAGACAAATATTCGCTTCCAACGATATCACCCCAGAGTACAAAAAATTCGCTTCCAACCAAATGACTCCAGATCACAGAAAACACGCTTCCAACGAAATGACCCACTACTTCAAAATATTGCTTCCATCGAAAAAAGTGGAGAACACAAAAAATTCTCTTCCAACGACATTACCCCAGAAGACCAAAAATTCTTTTCCAAAGAAATCTCCTGAGAACACAAAAAATTCCCTTTCAACGAAATCACCCGAGAACACAAAAAATTCGCTTCCAACGAAATGACACCAGAATACAAAAAATTCGCTTGCAATGAAATCTCCTGAGAACACAAATATTCGCTTCCAACGAAATCACCCAAGAAAACAAAAAATTCGCTTCGAACAAAATGACTCCAGAGCACAGAAAACAAGCTTCCAACGAAATGACCCACTACTTCAAAAAATTGCTTCAATTAATAAAACCGGAGAACACAAAAAATTCTCTACCAACGACATTACCCCAGAAGACAAAAAATTCTTTTCCAAAGAAATCTCCTGAGAACACAAAAAATTCACTTGCAACGAAATCACCCGAAAACACAAAAAATTCGTTTCCAACGAAATCACACCAAAGCACAAAAAATTCGCTTCCAACGAAATGACTCCAGAGCAAAGAAAACATGCTTCCAATGAAATGACCCCCTACTTCAAAAATTTGCTTCCATCGAAAAAACCGGAGAACACAAAAAATTCTCTTCCAAAGACATTACCCCAGAAGACAAAAAATTCTTTTCCAAAGAAATCTCCTGAGAACATAAATATTTGCTTCCAAAGATATCATCGCAGAGCACAAAAAAATCGCTTCCAATGAAATCACCCTAGAACGCAAAAATTCCCTTTCAACGAAATCACCCGAGAACACAAAAAATTCGCTTCCAAAGAAATGACTCCAGAATACAAAAAATTCGCTTGCAATGAAATCTCCTGAGAACACAAATATTCGCTTCCAACGAAATCACCCCAGAGCACAAAAAATTAGCTTCCAACGATATGACTCCAGAGCACAGAAAACACGCTTCCAAAGAAATGACCCCCTACTTCAAAAATTTGCTTCCATCGCAAAAAATGGAGAACACAAAAAATTCTCGTCCAACGATATTACCCCAGAAGACAAAAAATTCTTTTCCAACGAAATCTCCTGAGAATATAAATATTCGTTTCCAAAGATATCATCCCAGAGCACAAAAAATTCGCTTCCAACAAAATCACCCTAGAACGCAAAAATTCCATTTCAACGAAATCACCCGAGAACTCAAAAAATTCGCTTCCAACAAAATCACACCAGAGTACAAAAAATTTGCTTCCAATGAAATGACTCCTGACAACAGAAAACATACTTCCAAAGAAATGACACCCTACTTCAAAAATTTGCTTCCATCGCAAAAACCGGAGAAGACAAAAAATTCTCTGCCAACAATATTACCCCAGAAGACAAAAAATTCTTTTCCAAGGAAATCTTCTGAAAACATAAATATTCGCTTCCAAAGATATCATCCCAGAGCACAAAAAATTTGCTTACAACGAAATTACCCTAGAACACAAAAATTCCCTGTAAAAGAAACCACCCGAGAACCCAAAAAATTCGCTTCCAAAGAAATTACTCCAGAACAAAAAAAAATTCGCTTGCAACGAAATCTCCAGAGAATACAAATATTCGCTTCCAAAGATATCATTCCAGAGCACAAAAAATCATTTCAATGAAATCTCCCTAGAACGCAAATATTCCCTTTCAACGAAATCACCCGATAACCCAAAAAATTCGCTTCCAACGAAATCATCCCAGAGCACAAAAAATTCGCTTCCAATGAAATCACCCTAGAACACAAAAACTCCCTTTCAATGAAATCACCCGAGAAAACAAAAAATTCGCTTCCAACAAAATTACACCAGAACACAAAAAATTCGCTTTCAACGAAATTGTTCCAGAGCACAGAAAACATGCTTCCAACTAAATGACACGTTACTTCAAAATTTGTTTCCATCGAATAAACCGTAGAACACAAAAAATTCTCTTCCAACGACATTACCCCAGAAGACAAAAAATTCTTTCCAACAAAATCTCCTGAGAACACCAATATTCGCTTCCCACGAAATCACCCCAGAGCACAAAAAATTCATTTCCAAAGAAATGACTACAGAGCACAGAAAACACACTTCCTACAAAATGACCCCCTACTTCAAAAATTTGCTTCCATCGAAAAAACCGGAGAACACAAAAAATTCTCTTCCAACGATATTACCCCAGAAGACAAAAAATCCTTTTCCAACGAAATCTCCTGAGAACACCAATATTCGCTTCCAAAGATATCATCCCAGAGCACAAAACATTCGCTTCCAACAAAATTACACCAGAACACAAAAAATTGCTTGCAACGAAATCTCCTGAGAACACAAATATTCGCTTCCAAAGAAATCACCACAGAGCACCAAAAATTCGCTTCCAAAGAAATGACTCCAGAGCACAGAAAACACGCTTCCAACGAAATGACCCCCTACTTCAAAAATTTGCTTCCATCGAAAAAACCGGAGAACACAAAAAATTCTCTTTCAACGATATTACCCCAGAAGACAACAAATTCGCTTCAAACGAAATCTCCTGAGAACACAAATATTAGCTTCCAAAGATATCATCCCAGAGAACAAAAAATTCGCTTCAAATGAAATCACCCTAGAACACCAAAAATTCCCTTTCAACGCAATCACCAGAGAACACAAAAAATTTTTGTCCAACGAAATTACCCCAGAATAGCAAAAATTATTTCCAACAAAATAAACCCAGAGCACAAAAAATCGCTTCCAACGAAATCACCCTAGAACACAAAAAAATCCCTTTCAACGAAATCGCCAGAGAACACAAAAACTTTTCGTCCAACGAAATTACCACAGAACAGAAAATATTCGCTTCCAATGAAATCACCCAGAGCACAAAAAATTCCCTTCCAACGAAATGACTCCAGAGCACAGAAAACACGCTTCCAAAGAAATGACCCCCTACTTCAAAAATTTACTTCCATCGAAAAAACCGGAGAACAGAAAAAACTCGCTTGCAACGAAATCTTCTGAGAACACAAATATTCGCTTCCAACGAAATCACCCTAGAACTCAAAAAATTCGCTTCCAAAGAAATGACTCCAGAGCACAGAAAACACGCTTCCAACGAAATGATCCCATACTTCAAAAATTTGCTTCCATCGAAATCACCCGAGAACACAAATAATTCGCTTCCAACGAAACTACCCAAGAACACAAAAAATTCTTTTCCAACGAAATCTGAGAACACAAACGTTCGCTTCCAAAGAAATCACCCCAGAGCACAAAAAACTCGTTTCCAACGAAATGAATCCAGAGCACTGAAAACACGAATCCAACGAAATGATACCATACTTCCAAAATTTGCTTCCATCGAAATCACCCAAGAACACAAAAAATTCTCTTCCAACGAAATTACCCCAAAACACAAAAAATTCGCTTCCACCGAAATCTCCTGAGAACACAAATATTCGCTTCCAAAGAAAACGTCCCAGAGCACAAAAAATTCGCTTCCAACGAAATCATCCTAGACCACAAAAAATTTCCTTTCAACGAAATCACCCGAGAACACAAAGAATTCGCTTCCAACGAAATCAACCCAGAGCAGAAATATTCGCTTGCAACGAAATGACTCCAGGGCACAGAAAACAAGCTTCTAACGAAATGACCCCCTACTTCAAATATTGGTTACATCGAAATCATCTGAGAACACAAAAAATTCGCTTCCAACGAAATTACCCCAGAACACAAAAAATTCGTTTGCAACTAAATCTCCAGAGAACACAAATATTCGCTTCCAACCAAATGACTGCAGAGCACAGAAAACACGCTTCCAAAGAAATGAACCGATATTTCAAAAATTTGCATCTATCGAAATCACCTGAGAACACAAAAAATTCGCTTCCCAAAAAATGACCCCAGAACACTAAAAATTCACGGCCAAGGAAATCAACCAAGAACACAAAAAATTGGCTTCCAACGTAATACTCCAGAACACAAAATATTCGCTCCCAACGAAATCACCCAAGAACACAAAAAATTCTCGTCCAAAAAATTACCCCAGAATAGAAAAAATTACTTCCAACCAAAACAACCCAAAGCAGAAAAACTTCGCTTCCAACAAAATCACCCTAGAACACAAAAATTTCCTTTCAACAAAATCACCCGAGAACACAAAAATTCGCTTCCACCGAAATCACCCAGAGCACAAAAAATTCCCTTCCAACGAAATGAATCCAGAGCACAGAAAACACGCTTCCAAAGAAATGACCCCCTACTTCAAAAATCTGCTTCCATCGAAAAAAATGGAGAACACAAAAAATTCTCGTCCAACGATATTACCCCAGAAGACAAAAAATTCTTTTCCAACGAAATCTCCTGAGAATATAAATATTCGCTTCCGAAGATATCATCCCAGAGCACAAAAAATTCGCTTCCAATGAAATCACCCCAGAACACAAAAAATTCGCTTCCAACGAAATGACTCCAGAACACAGAAAACACGCTTCCAACGAAATGACACCCTACTTCAAAAATTTGCTTCCATCGAAAAAAATGGAGAACACAAAAAATTCTCGTACAACGATATTACCCCAGAAGACAAAAAATTCTTTTCCAAGGAAATCTCCTGAGAATATAAATATTCGCTTCCAAAGATATCATCACAGAGCACAAAAAATTCGCTTCCAACGAAATCACCCTAGAAGGCAAAAATTCACTTTCAACGACATCACCCGAGAACACAAAAAATTCGCTTCCAACGAAATCACCCCAGAGCACAAATAATTCGCTTCCAACGAAATCACTCCAGAGCACAGAAAACACGCTTCCAATGAAATGACCCCCTACTTAAAAAATTTGCTTTCATCGGAAAAACCGGAGAACAAAAAAATTCGCTTTCAACGAAATTACCCCACAACAGAAAAAATTCGCTTCCAACGAAATCACCCCAGAGAACAAAAAAGTCGCTTCCAATGAAATGACCTCAGATCACAGAAAACACGCTTCCAACGAAATGACAACCTACTTCAAAAAATTGCTTCCATTGATTAAACCGGAGAAAACAAAAAATTCTCTTCCAACGACATTACCCCAGAAGACAAAAAATTCTTTTCCAACGAAATCTCCTGAGAACACAAATATTAGTTTCTAAAGATATCATCCCAGTGCAAAAAAAATCGCTTCCAACGAAATCACCCTAGAATGCAAAAATTCCCTTTCAACGAAATTATCCGAGAACCCAAAAAATTCGCTTCCAACGAAATCACCCCAGAGCACAAAAAATTCGCTTCCAACGAAATGACTCCAGAGCACAGAAAACACGCTTCCAACGAAATGACCCCCTACTTCAAAAAATTGCTTCCATCGAAAAAACCGGAGAACACAAAAAATTCTCTTCCAACGACATTACCCCAGAAGACAAAAAATTCTTTTCCAACGAAATCTCCTGAGAACACAAATATTCGCTTCCAAAGATATCATTCCAGAGCACAAAAAATTCGCTTCCAACAAAATCACCCTAGAACGCAAAAATTCCCTTTCAACGAAATCACCCGAGAACTCAAAATATTCGCTTCCAACAAAATCACACCAGAGTACAAAAAATTTGCTTCCAATGAAATGACTCCAGACAACAGAAAACATGCTTCCAACGAAATGACACCCTACTTCAAAAATTTGCTTCCATCGCAAAAACCGGAGAAGACAAAAAATTCTCTTCCAACAATATTACCCCAGAAGACAAAAAATTCTTTTCCAAGGAAATCTCCTGAAAACATAAATATTCGCTTCCAAAGATATCATCCCAGAGCACAAAAAATTTGCTTACAACTAAATTACCCTAGAACACAAAAATTCCCTGTCAAAGAAACCACCCGAGAACCCAAAAAATTCGCTTCCAAAGAAATTACTCGAGAACAAAAAAAAATTCGCTTGCAACGAAATCTCCAGAGAATACAAATATTCGCTTCCAAAGATATCATTCCAGAGCACAAAAAATCATTTCAATGAAATCTCCCTAGAACGCAAATATTCCCTTTCAACGAAATCACCCGATAACCCAAAAAATTCGCTTCCAACGAAATCATCCCAGAGCACAAAAAATTCGCTTCCAATGAAATCACCCTAGAACACAAAAACTCCCTTTCAACGAAATCACCCGAGAAAACAAAAAATTCGCTTCCAACAAAATTACACCAGAACACAAAAAATTCGCTTTCAACGAAATTGTTCCAGAGCACAGAAAACATGCTTCCAACTAAATGACACGTTACTTCAAAATTTGTTTCCATCGAATAAACCGGAGAACACAAAAAATTCTCTTCCAACGACATTACCCCAGAAGACAAAAAATTCTTTCCAACAAAATCTCCTGAGAACACCAATATTCGCTTCCCACGAAATCACCCCAGAGCACAAAAAATTCATTTCCAAAGAAATGACTCCAGAGCACAGAAAACACACTTCCTACAAAATGACCCCCTACTTCAAAAATTTGCTTCCATCGAAAAAACCGGAGAACACAAAAAATTCTCTTCCAACGATATTACCCCAGAAGACAAAAAATCCTTTTCCAACGAAATCTCCTGAGAACACCAATATTCGCTTCCAAAGATATCATCCCAGAGCACAAAACATTCGCTTCCAACAAAATTACACCAGAACACAAAAAATTGCTTGCAACGAAATCTCCTGAGAACACAAATATTCGCTTCCAAAGAAATCACCACAGAGCACCAAAAATTCGCTTCCAATGAAATGACTCCAGAGCACAGAAAACACGCTTCCAACGAAATGACCCCCTACTTCAAAAATTTGCTTCCATCGAAAAAACCGGAGAACACAAAAAATTCTCTTTCAACGATGTTACCCCAGAAGACAACAAATTCGCTTCAAACGAAATCTCCTGAGAACACAAATATTAGCTTCCAAAGATATCATCCCAGAGAACAAAAAATTCGCTTCCAATGAAATCACCCTAGAACACCAAAAATTCCCTTTCAACGCAATCACCAGAGAACACAAAAAATTTTTGTCCAACGAAATTACCCCAGAATAGCAAAAATTATTTCCAACAAAATAAACCCAGAGCACAAAAAATCGCTTCCAACGAAATCACCCTAGAACACAAAAAAATCCCTTTCAACGAAATCACCAGAGAACACAAAAACTTTTCGTCCAACGAAATTACCACAGAACAGAAAATATTCGCTTCCAATGAAATCACCCAGAGCACAAAAAATTCCCTTCCAACGAAATGACTCCAGAGCACAGAAAACACGCTTCCAAAGAAATGACCCCCTACTTCAAAAATTTACTTCCATCGAAAAAACCGGAGAACAGAAAAAACTCGCTTGCAACGAAATCTTCTGAGAACACAAATATTCGCTTCCAACGAAATCACCCTAGAACTCAAAAAATTCGCTTCCAAAGAAATGACTCCAGAGCACAGAAAACACGCTTCCAACGAAATGATCCCATACTTCAAAAATTTGCTTCCATCGAAATCACCCGAGAACACAAATAATTCGCTTCCAACGAAACTACCCAAGAACACAAAAAATTCTTTTCCAACGAAATCTGAGAACACAAATGTTCGCTTCCAAAGAAATCACCCCAGAGCACAAAAAACTCGTTTCCAACGAAATGAATCCAGAGCACTGAAAACACGAATCCAACGAAATGATACCATACTTCCAAAATTTGCTTCCATCGAAATCACCCAAGAACACAAAAAATTCTCTTCCAACGAAATTACCCCAAAACACAAAAAATTCGCTTCCACCGAAATCTCCTGAGAACACAAATATTCGCTTCCAAAGAAAACGTCCCAGAGCACAAAAAATTCGCTTCCAACGAAATCATCCTAGACCACAAAAAATTTCCTTTCAACGAAATCACCCGAGAACACAAAGAATTCGCTTCCAACGAAATCAACCCAGAGCAGAAATATTCGCTTGCAATGAAATGACTCCAGGGCACAGAAAACAAGCTTCTAACGAAATGACCCCCTACTTCAAATATTGGTTACATCGAAATCATCTGAGAACACAAAAAATTCGCTTCCAACGAAATTACCCCAGAACACAAAAAATTCGTTTGCAACTAAATCTCCAGAGAACACAAATATTCGCTTCCAACCAAATGACTGCAGAGCACAGAAAACACGCTTCCAAAGAAATGAACCGATATTTCAAAAATTTGCATCTATCGAAATCACCTGAGAACACAAAAAATTCGCTTCCCACAAAATGACCCCAGAACACTAAAAATTCACGGCCAAGGAAATCAACCAAGAACACAAAAAATTGGCTTCCAACGTAATACTCTAGAACACAAAAAATTCGCTCCCAACGAAATCACCCAAGAACACAAAAAATTCTCGTCCAAAAAATTACCCCAGAATAGAAAAAATTACTTCCAACCAAAACAACCCAAAGCAGAAAAACTTCGCTTCCAACAAAATCACCCTAGAACACAAAAATTTCCTTTCAACAAAATCACCCGAGAACACAAAAAATTCGCTTCCACCGAAATCACCCAGAGCACAAAAAATTCCCTTCCAACGAAATGAATCCAGAGCACAGAAAACACGCTTCCAAAGAAATGACCCCCTACTTCAAAAATTTGCTTCCATCGAAAATAATGGAGAACACAAAAAATTCTCGTCCAACGATATTACCCCAGAAGACAAAAAATTCTTTTCCAACGAAATCTCCTGAGAATATAAATATTCGCTTCCGAAGATATCATCCCAGAGCACAAAAAATTCGCTTCCAATGAAATCACCCCAGAACACAAAAAATTCGCTTCCAACGAAATCACCCCAGAGCACAAAAAATTCGCTTCCAACGAAATGACTCCAGAGCACAGAAAACACGCTTCCAACGAAATGACCCCCTACTTCAAAAAATTGCTTCCATCGAAAAAACCGGAGAACACAAAAAATTCTCTTCCAACGACATTACCCCAGAAGACAAAAAATTCTTTTCCAACGAAATCTCCTGAGAACACAAATATTCGCTTCCAAAGATATCATTCCAGAGCACAAAAAATTCGCTTCCAACAAAATCACCCTAGAACGCAAAAATTCCCTTTCAACGAAATCACCCGAGAACTCAAAATATTCGCTTCCAACAAAATCACACCAGAGTACAAAAAATTTGCTTCCAATGAAATGACTCCAGACAACAGAAAACATGCTTCCAACGAAATGACACCCTACTTCAAAAATTTGCTTCCATCGCAAAAACCGGAGAAGACAAAAAATTCTCTTCCAACAATATTACCCCAGAAGACAAAAAATTCTTTTCCAAGGAAATCTCCTGAAAACATAAATATTCGCTTCCAAAGATATCATCCCAGAGCACAAAAAATTTGCTTACAACTAAATTACCCTAGAACACAAAAATTCCCTGTCAAAGAAACCACCCGAGAACCCAAAAAATTCGCTTCCAAAGAAATTACTCGAGAACAAAAAAAAATTCGCTTGCAACGAAATCTCCAGAGAATACAAATATTCGCTTCCAAAGATATCATTCCAGAGCACAAAAAATCATTTCAATGAAATCTCCCTAGAACGCAAATATTCCCTTTCAACGAAATCACCCGATAACCCAAAAAATTCGCTTCCAACGAAATCATCCCAGAGCACAAAAAATTCGCTTCCAATGAAATCACCCTAGAACACAAAAACTCCCTTTCAACGAAATCACCCGAGAAAACAAAAAATTCGCTTCCAACAAAATTACACCAGAACACAAAAAATTCGCTTTCAACGAAATTGTTCCAGAGCACAGAAAACATGCTTCCAACTAAATGACACGTTACTTCAAAATTTGTTTCCATCGAATAAACCGGAGAACACAAAAAATTCTCTTCCAACGACATTACCCCAGAAGACAAAAAATTCTTTCCAACAAAATCTCCTGAGAACACCAATATTCGCTTCCCACGAAATCACCCCAGAGCACAAAAAATTCATTTCCAAAGAAATGACTCCAGAGCACAGAAAACACACTTCCTACAAAATGACCCCCTACTTCAAAAATTTGCTTCCATCGAAAAAACCGGAGAACACAAAAAATTCTCTTCCAACGATATTACCCCAGAAGACAAAAAATCCTTTTCCAACGAAATCTCCTGAGAACACCAATATTCGCTTCCAAAGATATCATCCCAGAGCACAAAACATTCGCTTCCAACAAAATTACACCAGAACACAAAAAATTGCTTGCAACGAAATCTCCTGAGAACACAAATATTCGCTTCCAAAGAAATCACCACAGAGCACCAAAAATTCGCTTCCAATGAAATGACTCCAGAGCACAGAAAACACGCTTCCAACGAAATGACCCCCTACTTCAAAAATTTGCTTCCATCGAAAAAACCGGAGAACACAAAAAATTCTCTTTCAACGATGTTACCCCAGAAGACAACAAATTCGCTTCAAACGAAATCTCCTGAGAACACAAATATTAGCTTCCAAAGATATCATCCCAGAGAACAAAAAATTCGCTTCCAATGAAATCACCCTAGAACACCAAAAATTCCCTTTCAACGCAATCACCAGAGAACACAAAAAATTTTTGTCCAACGAAATTACCCCAGAATAGCAAAAATTATTTCCAACAAAATAAACCCAGAGCACAAAAAATCGCTTCCAACGAAATCACCCTAGAACACAAAAAAATCCCTTTCAACGAAATCACCAGAGAACACAAAAACTTTTCGTCCAACGAAATTACCACAGAACAGAAAATATTCGCTTCCAATGAAATCACCCAGAGCACAAAAAATTCCCTTCCAACGAAATGACTCCAGAGCACAGAAAACACGCTTCCAAAGAAATGACCCCCTACTTCAAAAATTTACTTCCATCGAAAAAACCGGAGAACAGAAAAAACTCGCTTGCAACGAAATCTTCTGAGAACACAAATATTCGCTTCCAACGAAATCACCCTAGAACTCAAAAAATTCGCTTCCAAAGAAATGACTCCAGAGCACAGAAAACACGCTTCCAACGAAATGATCCCATACTTCAAAAATTTGCTTCCATCGAAATCACCCGAGAACACAAATAATTCGCTTCCAACGAAACTACCCAAGAACACAAAAAATTCTTTTCCAACGAAATCTGAGAACACAAATGTTCGCTTCCAAAGAAATCACCCCAGAGCACAAAAAACTCGTTTCCAACGAAATGAATCCAGAGCACTGAAAACACGAATCCAACGAAATGATACCATACTTCCAAAATTTGCTTCCATCGAAATCACCCAAGAACACAAAAAATTCTCTTCCAACGAAATTACCCCAAAACACAAAAAATTCGCTTCCACCGAAATCTCCTGAGAACACAAATATTCGCTTCCAAAGAAAACGTCCCAGAGCACAAAAAATTCGCTTCCAACGAAATCATCCTAGACCACAAAAAATTTCCTTTCAACGAAATCACCCGAGAACACAAAGAATTCGCTTCCAACGAAATCAACCCAGAGCAGAAATATTCGCTTGCAATGAAATGACTCCAGGGCACAGAAAACAAGCTTCTAACGAAATGACCCCCTACTTCAAATATTGGTTACATCGAAATCATCTGAGAACACAAAAAATTCGCTTCCAACGAAATTACCCCAGAACACAAAAAATTCGTTTGCAACTAAATCTCCAGAGAACACAAATATTCGCTTCCAACCAAATGACTGCAGAGCACAGAAAACACGCTTCCAAAGAAATGAACCGATATTTCAAAAATTTGCATCTATCGAAATCACCTGAGAACACAAAAAATTCGCTTCCCACAAAATGACCCCAGAACACTAAAAATTCACGGCCAAGGAAATCAACCAAGAACACAAAAAATTGGCTTCCAACGTAATACTCTAGAACACAAAAAATTCGCTCCCAACGAAATCACCCAAGAACACAAAAAATTCTCGTCCAAAAAATTACCCCAGAATAGAAAAAATTACTTCCAACCAAAACAACCCAAAGCAGAAAAACTTCGCTTCCAACAAAATCACCCTAGAACACAAAAATTTCCTTTCAACAAAATCACCCGAGAACACAAAAAATTCGCTTCCACCGAAATCACCCAGAGCACAAAAAATTCCCTTCCAACGAAATGAATCCAGAGCACAGAAAACACGCTTCCAAAGAAATGACCCCCTACTTCAAAAATTTGCTTCCATCGAAAATAATGGAGAACACAAAAAATTCTCGTCCAACGATATTACCCCAGAAGACAAAAAATTCTTTTCCAACGAAATCTCCTGAGAATATAAATATTCGCTTCCGAAGATATCATCCCAGAGCACAAAAAATTCGCTTCCAATGAAATCACCCCAGAACACAAAAAATTCGCTTCCAACGAAATGACTCCAGAACACAGAAAACACGCTTCCAACGAAATGACACCCTACTTCAAAAATTTGCTTCCATCGAAAAAAATGGAGAACACAAAAAATTCTCGTCCAACGATATTACCCCAGAAGACAAAAAATTCTTTTCCAACGAAATCTCCTGAGAATATAAATATTCGCTTCCAAAGATATCATCACAGAGCACAAAAAATTCGCTTCCAACGAAATCACCCTAGAAGGCAAAAATTCACTTTCAACGACATCACCCGAGAACACAAAAAATTCGCTTCCAACGAAATCACCCCAGAGCACAAATAATTCGCTTCCAACGAAATCACTCCAGAGCACAGAAAACACGCTTCCAATGAAAGGACCCCCTACTTAAAAAATTTGCTTTCATCGGAAAAACCGGAGAACAAAAAAATTCGCTTTCAACGAAATTACCCCACAACAGAAAAAATTCGCTTCCAACGAAATCACCCCAGAGAACAAAAAAGTCGCTTCCAATGAAATGACCTCAGATCACAGAAAACACGCTTCCAACGAAATGACAACCTACTTCAAAAAATTGCTTCCATTGATTAAACCGGAGAACACAAAAAATTCTCTTCCAACGACATTACCCCAGAAGACAAAAAATTCTTTTCCAACGAAATCTCCTGAGAACACAAATATTAGTTTCTAAAGATATCATCCCAGTGCAAAAAAAATCGCTTCCAACGAAATCACCCTAGAATGCAAAAATTCCCTTTCAACGAAATTATCCGAGAACCCAAAAAATTCGCTTCCAACGAAATCACCCCAGATCACAAAAAATTCGCTTCCAACGAAATGACTCCAGAGCACAGAAAACACGCTTCCAACGAAATGACCCCCTACTTCAAAAAATTGCTTCCATCGAAAAAACCGGAGAACACAAAAAATTCTCTTAAAACGACATTACCCCAGAAGACAAAAAATTCTTTTCCAACGAAATCTCCTGAGAACACAAATATTCGCTTCCAAAGATATCATTCCAGAGCACAAAAAATTCGCTTCCAACAAAATCACCCTAGAACGCAAAAATTCCCTTTCAACGAAATCACCCGAGAACTCAAAATATTCGCTTCCAACAAAATCACACCAGAGTACAAAAAATTTGCTTCCAATGAAATGACTCCAGACAACAGAAAACATGCTTCCAACGAAATGACACCCTACCTCAAAAATTTGCTTCCATCGCAAAAACCGGAGAAGACAAAAAATTCTCTTCCAACAATATTACCCCAGAAGACAAAAAATTCTTTTCCAAGGAAATCTCCTGAAAACATAAATATTCGCTTCCAAAGATATCATCCCAGAGCACAAAAAATTTTCTTACAACTAAATTACCCTAGAACACAAAAATTCCCTGTCAAAGAAACCACCCGAGAACCCAAAAAATTTGCTTCCAAAGAAATTACTCCAGAACAAAAAAAAAATTCGCTTGCAACGAAATCTCCAGAGAATACAAATATTCGCTTCCAAAGATATCATTCCAGAGCACAAAAAATCATTTCAATGAAATCTCCCTAGAACGCAAATATTCCCTTTCAACGAAATCACCCGATAACCCAAAAAATTCGCTTCCAACGAAATCATCCCAGAGCACAAAAAATTCGCTTCCAATGAAATCACCCTAGAACACAAAAACTCCCTTTCAACGAAATCACCCGAGAAAACAAAAAATTCGCTTCCAACAAAATTACACCAGAACACAAAAAATTCGCTTTCAACGAAATTGTTCCAGAGCACAGAAAACATGCTTCCAACTAAATGACACGTTACTTCAAAATTTGTTTCCATCGAATAAACCGGAGAACACAAAAAATTCTCTTCCAACGACATTACCCCAGAAGACAAAAAATTCTTTCCAACAAAATCTCCTGAGAACACCAATATTCGCTTCCCACGAAATCACCCCAGAGCACAAAAAATTCATTTCCAAAGAAATGACTCCAGAGCACAGAAAACACACTTCCTACAAAATGACCCCCTACTTCAAAAATTTGCTTCCATCGAAAAAACCGGAGAACACAAAAAATTCTCTTCCAACGATATTACCCCAGAAGACAAAAAATCCTTTTCCAACGAAATCTCCTGAGAACACCAATATTCGCTTCCAAAGATATCATCCCAGAGCACAAAACATTCGCTTCCAACAAAATTACACCAGAACACAAAAAATTGCTTGCAACGAAATCTCCTGAGAACACAAATATTCGCTTCCAAAGAAATCACCACAGAGCACCAAAAATTCGCTTCCAATGAAATGACTCCAGAGCACAGAAAACACGCTTCCAACGAAATGACCCCCTACTTCAAAAATTTGCTTCCATCGATAAAACCGGAGAACACAGAAAATTCTCTTTCAACGATATTACCCCAGAAGACAACAAATTCGCTTCAAACGAAATCTCCTGAGAACACAAATATTAGCTTCCAAAGATATCATCCCAGAGAACAAAAAATTCGCTTCCAATGAAATCACCCTAGAACACCAAAAATTCCCTTTCAACGCAATCACCAGAGAACACAAAAAATTTTTGTCCAACGAAATTACCCCAGAATAGCAAAAATTATTTCCAACAAAATAAACCCAGAGCACAAAAAATCGCTTCCAACGAAATCACCCTAGAACACAAAAAAATCCCTTTCAACGAAATCACCAGAGAACACAAAAACTTTTCGTCCAACGAAATTACCACAGAACAGAAAATATTCGCTTCCAATGAAATCACCCAGAGCACAAAAAATTCCCTTCCAACGAAATGACTCCAGAGCACAGAAAACACGCTTCCAAAGAAATGACCCCCTACTTCAAAAATTTACTTCCATCGAAAAAACCGGAGAACAGAAAAAACTCGCTTGCAACGAAATCTTCTGAGAACACAAATATTCGCTTCCAACGAAATCACCCTAGAACTCAAAAAATTCGCTTCCAAAGAAATGACTCCAGAGCACAGAAAACACGCTTCCAACGAAATGATCCCATACTTCAAAAATTTGCTTCCATCGAAATCACCCGAGAACACAAATAATTCGCTTCCAACGAAACTACCCAAGAACACAAAAAATTCTTTTCCAACGAAATCTGAGAACACAAATGTTCGCTTCCAAAGAAATCACCCCAGAGCACAAAAAACTCGTTTCCAACGAAATGAATCCAGAGCACTGAAAACACGAATCCAACGAAATGATACCATACTTCCAAAATTTGCTTCCATCGAAATCACCCAAGAACACAAAAAATTCTCTTCCAACGAAATTACCCCAAAACACAAAAAATTCGCTTCCACCGAAATCTCCTGAGAACACAAATATTCGCTTCCAAAGAAAACGTCCCAGAGCACAAAAAATTCGCTTCCAACGAAATCATCCTAGACCACAAAAAATTTCCTTTCAACGAAATCACCCGAGAACACAAAGAATTCGCTTCCAACGAAATCAACCCAGAGCAGAAATATTCGCTTGCAACGAAATGACTCCAGGGCACAGAAAACAAGCTTCTAACGAAATGACCCCCTACTTCAAATATTGGTTACATCGAAATCATCTGAGAACACAAAAAATTCGCTTCCAACGAAATTACCCCAGAACACAAAAAATTCGTTTGCAACTAAATCTCCAGAGAACACAAATATTCGCTTCCAACCAAATGACTGCAGAGCACAGAAAACACGCTTCCAAAGAAATGAACCGATATTTCAAAAATTTGCATCTATCGAAATCACCTGAGAACACAAAAAATTCGCTTCCCACAAAATGACCCCAGAACACTAAAAATTCACGGCCAAGGAAATCAACCAAGAACACAAAAAATTGGCTTCCAACGTAATACTCCAGAACACAAAAAATTCGCTCCCAACGAAATCACCCAAGAACACAAAAAATTCTCGTCCAAAAAATTACCCCAGAATAGAAAAAATTACTTCCAACCAAAACAACCCAAAGCAGAAAAACTTCGCTTCCAACAAAATCACCCTAGAACACAAAAATTTCCTTTCAACAAAATCACCCGAGAACACAAAAAATTCGCTTCCACCGAAATCACCCAGAGCACAAAAAATTCCCTTCCAACGAAATGAATCCAGAGCACAGAAAACACGCTTCCAAAGAAATGACCCCCTACTTCAAAAATTTGCTTCCATCGAAAATAATGGAGAACACAAAAAATTCTCGTCCAACGATATTACCCCAGAAGACAAAAAATTCTTTTCCAACGAAATCTCCTGAGAATATAAATATTCGCTTCCGAAGATATCATCCCAGAGCACAAAAAATTCGCTTCCAATGAAATCACCCCAGAACACAAAAAATTCGCTTCAAACGAAATGACTCCAGAACACAGAAAACACACTTCCAACGAAATGACACCCTACTTCAAAAATTTGCTTCCATCGAAAAAAATGGAGAACACAAAAAATTCTCGTCCAACGATATTACCCCAGAAGACAAAAAATTCTTTTCCAACGAAATCTCCTGAGAATATAAATATTCGCTTCCAAAGATATCATCACAGAGCACAAAAAATTCGCTTCCAACGAAATCACCCTAGAAGGCAAAAATTCACTTTCAACGACATCACCCGAGAACACAAAAAATTCGCTTCCAACGAAATCACCCCAGAGCACAAATAATTCGCTTCCAACGAAATCACTCCAGAGCACAGAAAACACGCTTCCAATGAAATGACCCCCTACTTAAAAAATTTGCTTTCATCGGAAAAACCGGAGAACAAAAAAATTCGCTTTCAACGAAATTACCCCACAATAGAAAAAATTCGCTTCCAACGAAATCACCCCAGAGAACAAAAAAGTCGCTTCCAATGAAATGACCTCAGATCACAGAAAACACGCTTCCAACGAAATGACAACCTACTTCAAAAAATTGCTTCCATTGATTAAACCGGAGAACACAAAAAATTCTCTTCCAACGACATTACCCCAGAAGACAAAAAATTCTTTTCCAACGAAATCTCCTGAGAACACAAATATTAGTTTCTAAAGATATCATCCCAGTGCAAAAAAAATCGCTTCCAACGAAATCACCCTAGAATGCAAAAATTCCCTTTCAACGAAATTATCCGAGAACCCAAAAAATTCGCTTCCAACGAAATCACCCCAGAGCACAAAAAATTCGCTTCCAACGAAATGACTCCAGAGCACAGAAAACACGCTTCCAACGAAATGACCCCCTACTTCAAAAAATTGCTTCCATCGAAAAAACCGGAGAACACAAAAAATTCTCTTCCAACGACATTACCCCAGAAGACAAAAAATTCTTTTCCAACGAAATCTCCTGAGAACACAAATATTCGCTTCCAAAGATATCATTCCAGAGCACAAAAAATTCGCTTCCAACAAAATCACCCTAGAATGCAAAAATTCCCTTTCAACGAAAACACCCGAGAACTCAAAAAATTCGCTTCCAACAAAATCACACCAGAGTACAAAAAATTTGTTTCCAATGAAATGACTCCAGACAACAGAAAACATGCTTCCAACGAAATGACACCCTACTTCAAAAATTTGCTTCCATCGCAAAAACCGGAGAAGACAAAAAATTCTCTTCCAACAATATTACCCCAGAAGACAAAAAATTCTTTTCCAAGGAAATCTCCTGAAAACATAAATATTCGCTTCCAAAGATATCATCCCAGAGCACAAAAAATTTGCTTACAACGAAATTACCCTAGAACACAAAAATTCCCTGTCAAAGAAACCACCCGAGAACCCAAAAAATTCGCTTCCAAAGAAATTACTCCAGAACAAAAAAAAATTCGCTTGCAACGAAATCTCCAGAGAATACAAATATTCGCTTCCAAAGATATCATTCCAGAGCACAAAAAATCATTTCAATGAAATCTCCCTAGAACGCAAATATTCCCTTTCAACGAAATCACCCGATAACCCAAAAAATTCGCTTCCAACGAAATCATCCCAGAGCACAAAAAATTCGCTTCCAATGAAATCACCCTAGAACACAAAAACTCCCTTTCAACGAAATCATCCGAGAAAACAAAAAATTCGCTTCCAACAAAATTACACCAGAACACAAAAAATTCGCTTTCAACGAAATTGTTCCAGAGCACAGAAAACATGCTTCCAACTAAATGACACGTTACTTCAAAATTTGTTTCCATCGAATAAACCGGAGAACACAAAAAATTCTCTTCCAACGACATTACCCCAGAAGACAAAAAATTCTTTCCAACAAAATCTCCTGAGAACACCAATATTCGCTTCCCACGAAATCACCCCAGAGCACAAAAAATTCATTTCCAAAGAAATGACTCCAGAGCACAGAAAACACACTTCCTACAAAATGACCCCCTACTTCAAAAATTTGCTTCCATCGAAAAAACCGGAGAACACAAAAAATTCTCTTCCAACGATATTACCCCAGAAGACAAAAAATCCTTTTCCAACGAAATCTCCTGAGAACACCAATATTCGCTTCCAAAGATATCATCCCAGAGCACAAAACATTCGCTTCCAACAAAATTACACCAGAACACAAAAAATTGCTTGCAACGAAATCTCCTGAGAACACAAATATTCGCTTCCAAAGAAATCACCACAGAGCACCAAAAATTCGCTTCCAATGAAATGACTCCAGAGCACAGAAAACACGCTTCCAACGAAATGACCCCCTACTTCAAAAATTTGCTTCCATCGAAAAAACCGGAGAACACAAAAAATTCTCTTTCAACGATATTACCCCAGAAGACAACAAATTCGCTTCAAACGAAATCTCCTGAGAACACAAATATTAGCTTCCAAAGATATCATCCCAGAGAACAAAAAATTCGCTTCCAATGAAATCACCCTAGAACACCAAAAATTCCCTTTCAACGCAATCACCAGAGAACACAAAAAATTTTTGTCCAACGAAATTACCCCAGAATAGCAAAAATTATTTCCAACAAAATAAACCCAGAGCACAAAAAATCGCTTCCAACGAAATCACCCTAGAACACAAAAAAATCCCTTTCAACGAAATCACCAGAGAACACAAAAACTTTTCGTCCAACGAAATTACCACAGAACAGAAAATATTCGCTTCCAATGAAATCACCCAGAGCACAAAAAATTCCCTTCCAACGAAATGACTCCAGAGCACAGAAAACACGCTTCCAAAGAAATGACCCCCTACTTCAAAAATTTACTTCCATCGAAAAAACCGGAGAACAGAAAAAACTCGCTTGCAACGAAATCTTCTGAGAACACAAATATTCGCTTCCAACGAAATCACTCTAGAACTCAAAAAATTCGCTTCCAAAGAAATGACTCCAGAGCACAGAAAACACGCTTCCAACGAAATGATCCCATACTTCAAAAATTTGCTTCCATCGAAATCACCCGAGAACACAAATAATTCGCTTCCAACGAAACTACCCAAGAACACAAAAAATTCTTTTCCAACGAAATCTGAGAACACAAATGTTCGCTTCCAAAGAAATCACCCCAGAGCACAAAAAACTCGTTTCCAACGAAATGAATCCAGAGCACTGAAAACACGAATCCAACGAAATGATACCATACTTCCAAAATTTGCTTCCATCGAAATCACCCAAGAACACAAAAAATTCTCTTCCAACGAAATTACCCCAAAACACAAAAAATTCGCTTCCACCGAAATCTCCTGAGAACACAAATATTCGCTTCCAAAGAAAACGTCCCAGAGCACAAAAAATTCGCTTCCAACGAAATCATCCTAGACCACAAAAAATTTCCTTTCAACGAAATCACCCGAGAACACAAAGAATTCGCTTCCAACGAAATCAACCCAGAGCAGAAATATTCGCTTGCAACGAAATGACTCCAGGGCACAGAAAACAAGCTTCTAACGAAATGACCCCCTACTTCAAATATTGGTTACATCGAAATCATCTGAGAACACAAAAAATTCGCTTCCAACGAAATTACCCCAGAACACAAAAAATTCGTTTGCAACTAAATCTCCAGAGAACACAAATATTCGCTTCCAACCAAATGACTGCAGAGCACAGAAAACACGCTTCCAAAGAAATGAACCGATATTTCAAAAATTTGCTTCTATCGAAATCACCTGAGAACACAAAAAATTCGCTTCCCACAAAATGACCCCAGAACACTAAAAATTCACGGCCAAGGAAATCAACCAAGAACACAAAAAATTGGCTTCCAACGTAATACTCCAGAACACAAAAAATTCGCTCCCAACGAAATCACCCAAGAACACAAAAAATTCTCGTCCAAAAAATTACCCCAGAATAGAATAAATTACTTCCAACCAAAACAACCCAAAGCAGAAAAACTTCGCTTCCAACAAAATCACCCTAGAACACAAAAATTTCCTTTCAACAAAATCACCCGAGAACACAAAAAATTCGCTTCCACCGAAATCACCCAGAGCACAAAAAATTCCCTTCCAACGAAATGACTCCAGAGCACAGAAAACATGCTTCCATCGAAATGACATACTACTTCAAAAAATTGCTTCCATCGAAAAAACCGGAGAACACAAAAAATTCTCTTCCAACGACATTACCCCATAAGACAAAAAATTCTTTTGCAGCAAAATCTCCTGAGAACACAAATATTCCATTACAACAAAATCACCCCAGAGCACAAAAAATTCGCTTCCAACGAAATCACCCAAGAACGCAAAAATTCCCTTTTAAAGATATCACGCGAAAACACAAAAAATTCGCTTGCCACGAAATCTCCTGAGAACACAAATTTTCGATTCCAAAGAAATGAGCCCAGAGCACCAGAAATTTGATTCCAACGAAATGACTCCAGAGCACAGAAAACACGCTTCCAACAAAATGACCCACTTCAAAAATTTGCTTCCATCGAAAAAACCGGAGATCACAAAAAATTCTCTTCCAACGACATTACCCCAGAAGACAAAAAATTCTTTTCCAACGAAATCTCCTGAGAACACATAGATTCGCTTCCAATGATATCAGCCCAGAGCACAAAAAATTTGCTTCCAATGAAATCACCCCAGAGCACAGAAAATTCGCTTCCAACGAAATGACTCCAGAGCACAGAAAACATGCTTCCAATGAAATGACCCCCTACTTAAAAATTAGCTTCCATCAAAAAACCACAGAAAACAAAAAATTCTCTTCCAACGATACTACCCCAGAAGACAAAAAATACTTTTCCAACGAAATCTCCTGAGAAGACAAATATTCGCTTCCAACGATATCACCCCAGAGTACAAAAAATTCGCTTCCAACCAAATGACTCCTGATCACAGAAAACACGCTTCCAACGAAATGACCCACTACTTCAAAATATTGCTTCCATCGAAAAAAGTGGAGAACACAAAAAATTCTCTTCCAACGACATTACCCCAGAAGACCAAAAATTCTTTTCCAAAGAAATCTCCTGAGAACACAAAAAATTCCCTTTCAACGAAATCACCCGAGAACACAAAAAATTCGCTTCCAACGAAATGACACCAGAATACAAAAAATTCGCTTGCAATGAAATCTCCTGATTACACAAATATTCGCTTCCAACGAAATCACCCAAGAAAACAAAAAATTCGCTTCGAACAAAATGACTCCAGAGCACAGAAAACAAGCTTCCAAGGAAATGACCCACTACTTCAAAAAATTGCTTCAATTGATAAAACCGGAGAACACAAAAAATTCTCTTCCAACGACATTACCCCAGAAGACAAAAAATACTTTTCCAAAGAAATCTCCTGAGAACACAAAAAATTCAATTGCAACGAAATCACCCGAAAACACAAAAAATTCGTTTCCAACGAAATCACACCAGAGCACCAAAAATTCGCTTCCAACGAAATGACTCCAGAGCACAGAAAACATGCTTCCAATGAAATGACCCCCTATTTCAAAAATTTGCTTCCATCGAAAAAACCGGAGAACACAAAAAATTCTCTTCCAAAGACATTACCCCAGAAGACAAAAAATTCTTTTCCAAAGAAATCTCCTGAGAACATAAATATTTGCTTCCAAAGATATCATCCCAGAGCACAAAAAAATCGCTTCCAATGAAATCACCCTAGAACGCAAAAATGCCCTTTCAACGAAATCACCCGAGAACACAAAAAATTCGCTTCCAAAGAAATGACTCCAGAATACAAAAAAATTCGCTTGCAATGAAATCTCCTGAGAACACAAATATTCGCTTCCAACGAAATCACCCCAGAGCACAAAAAATTAGCTTCCAACGATATGACTCCAGAGCACAGAAAACACGCTTCCAAAGAAATGACCCCCTACTTCAAAAATTTGCTTCCATCGAAAAAAATGGAGAACACAAAAAATTCTCGTCCAACGATATTACCCCAGAAGACAAAAAATTCTTTTCCAACGAAATCTCCTGAGAATATAAATATTCGCTTCCAAAGATATCATCCCAGAGCACAAAAAATTCGCTTCCAATGAAATCACCCCAGAGCACAAAAAATTCGCTTCCAACGAAATGACTCCAGAACACAGAAAACACGCTTCCAACGAAATGACACCCTACTTCAAAAATTTGCTTCCATCGAAAAAAAACGGAGAACACAAAAAATTCTCGTCCAACGATATTACCCCAGAAGACAAAAAATTATTTTCCAAGGAAATTTCCTGAGAAAATAAATATTCGCTTCCAAAGATATCATCCCAGAGCAAAAAAAATTGCTTACAATGAAATTTCCCTAGAATGCAAAAATTCCCTGTCAAAGAAACCACCCGAGAACCCAAAAAATTCGCTTCCAAAGAAATTACTCCAGAACAAAAAAAATTCGCTTGCAACAAAATCTCCAGAGAACACAAATATTCGCTTCCAAAGATATCATCCCAGAGCACAAAAAATCATTTCAGTGAAATCTCCCTATAACGCAAAAATTCCCTTTCAACGAAATCACCCGATAACCCAAAAAATTCGCTTCCAAAGAAATCACCCCAGAGCACAAAATATTCGCTTCCAACGAAATCATCCTAGAACACAAAAACTCCCTTTGAACGAAATCACCCGAGAAAACAAAAAATTCGCTTCCAACAAAATTACACCAGAACACAAAAAATTCGCTTTCAACGAAATTGTTCCAGAACACAGAAAACATGCTTCCAAATAAATGACACGTTACTTCAAAATTTGTTTCCATCGAAAAAACCGGAGAACACAAAAAATTCTCTTCCAACGACATTACCCCAGAACACAAAAAATTCTTTTCCAACAAAATCTCCTGAGAATACCAATATTCACTTCCAAAGATATCATCCCAGAGCACAAAAAATTCGCTTCCAACAAAATTACACCAGAACACAAAAAATTCGCTTGCAATGAAATCTCCTGAGAACACAAATATTCACTTCCAAAGAAATCACCCCAGAGCACCAAAAATTCGCTTCCAACGAAATTATTCCAGAGCACAGAAAACATGCTTCGAACGAAATGACACGCTACTTCAAAATTTGTTTCCATCGAAAAAAACGGAGAACACAAAAAATTCTCTTCCAACGACATTACCCCAGAAGAGAAAAAATTCTTTTCCAATGAAATCTCCTGAGAACACAAATATTCGCTTCCCAAGAAATCACCCCAGAGCACAAAAAATTCATTTCCAAAGAAATGACTACAGAGCACAGAAAAGATGCTGCCAACGAAATGACACCCTATTTCAAAATTTGCTTCCATCGAAAAAACCGGTGAACACAAAAAATTCTCATCCAACGATATTACCCCAGAAAACAAAAAATTCTTTTCCAACGAAATATGCCGAGAACACGAATATTCGCTTCCAAATATATCATCCCAGAGCACATAGAATTCGCTTCAAACGAAATCACCCTAGAACACCATAATTCCCTTTCAAAGAAATAACCCGAGAACCCAAAAAAATTCGCTTCCAAATAAATTACTCCAGAACACAAAAATTCTCTTGCAACGAAATCTCCAGAGAACACAAATATTCGCTTCCAACAAAATCACCCCAGAGCACAAAAAATTCGCTTCCAACGACATGACTCCAGAGCACAGAAAATACGCTTCCAACGAAATGATACTATACTTCGAAAATTTGCTTCCATCGAAAAGACCGGAGAACACAAAAATTTCTCTTCTAACGATATTACCCCAGAAGACAAAAAATTCTTTTCCAACGAAATCTCCAGAGAATACAAATATTCGCTTCCAAAGATATCATTCCAGAGCACAAAAAATCATTTCAATGAAATCTCCCTAGAACGCAAATATTCCCTTTCAACGAAATCACCCGATAACCCAAAAAATTCGCTTCCAACGAAATCATCCCAGAGCACAAAAAATTCGCTTCCAATGAAATCACCCTAGAACACAAAAACTCCCTTTCAACGAAATCATCCGAGAAAACAAAAAATTCGCTTCCAACAAAATTACACCAGAACACAAAAAATTCGCTTTCAACGAAATTGTTCCAGAGCACAGAAAACATGCTTCCAACTAAATGACACGTTACTTCAAAATTTGTTTCCATCGAATAAACCGGAGAACACAAAAAATTCTCTTCCAACGACATTACCCCAGAAGACAAAAAATTCTTTCCAACAAAATCTCCTGAGAACACCAATATTCGCTTCCCACGAAATCACCCCAGAGCACAAAAAATTCATTTCCAAAGAAATGACTCCAGAGCACAGAAAACACACTTCCTACAAAATGACCCCCTACTTCAAAAATTTGCTTCCATCGAAAAAACCGGAGAACACAAAAAATTCTCTTCCAACGATATTACCCCAGAAGACAAAAAATCCTTTTCCAACGAAATCTCCTGAGAACACCAATATTCGCTTCCAAAGATATCATCCCAGAGCACAAAACATTCGCTTCCAACAAAATTACACCAGAACACAAAAAATTGCTTGCAACGAAATCTCCTGAGAACACAAATATTCGCTTCCAAAGAAATCACCACAGAGCACCAAAAATTCGCTTCCAATGAAATGACTCCAGAGCACAGAAAACACGCTTCCAACGAAATGACCCCCTACTTCAAAAATTTGCTTCCATCGAAAAAACCGGAGAACACAAAAAATTCTCTTTCAACGATATTACCCCAGAAGACAACAAATTCGCTTCAAACGAAATCTCCTGAGAACACAAATATTAGCTTCCAAAGATATCATCCCAGAGAACAAAAAATTCGCTTCCAATGAAATCACCCTAGAACACCAAAAATTCCCTTTCAACGCAATCACCAGAGAACACAAAAAATTTTTGTCCAACGAAATTACCCCAGAATAGCAAAAATTATTTCCAACAAAATAAACCCAGAGCACAAAAAATCGCTTCCAACGAAATCACCCTAGAACACAAAAAAATCCCTTTCAACGAAATCACCAGAGAACACAAAAACTTTTCGTCCAACGAAATTACCACAGAACAGAAAATATTCGCTTCCAATGAAATCACCCAGAGCACAAAAAATTCCCTTCCAACGAAATGACTCCAGAGCACAGAAAACACGCTTCCAAAGAAATGACCCCCTACTTCAAAAATTTACTTCCATCGAAAAAACCGGAGAACAGAAAAAACTCGCTTGCAACGAAATCTTCTGAGAACACAAATATTCGCTTCCAACGAAATCACTCTAGAACTCAAAAAATTCGCTTCCAAAGAAATGACTCCAGAGCACAGAAAACACGCTTCCAACGAAATGATCCCATACTTCAAAAATTTGCTTCCATCGAAATCACCCGAGAACACAAATAATTCGCTTCCAACGAAACTACCCAAGAACACAAAAAATTCTTTTCCAACGAAATCTGAGAACACAAATGTTCGCTTCCAAAGAAATCACCCCAGAGCACAAAAAACTCGTTTCCAACGAAATGAATCCAGAGCACTGAAAACACGAATCCAACGAAATGATACCATACTTCCAAAATTTGCTTCCATCGAAATCACCCAAGAACACAAAAAATTCTCTTCCAACGAAATTACCCCAAAACACAAAAAATTCGCTTCCACCGAAATCTCCTGAGAACACAAATATTCGCTTCCAAAGAAAACGTCCCAGAGCACAAAAAATTCGCTTCCAACGAAATCATCCTAGACCACAAAAAATTTCCTTTCAACGAAATCACCCGAGAACACAAAGAATTCGCTTCCAACGAAATCAACCCAGAGCAGAAATATTCGCTTGCAACGAAATGACTCCAGGGCACAGAAAACAAGCTTCTAACGAAATGACCCCCTACTTCAAATATTGGTTACATCGAAATCATCTGAGAACACAAAAAATTCGCTTCCAACGAAATTACCCCAGAACACAAAAAATTCGTTTGCAACTAAATCTCCAGAGAACACAAATATTCGCTTCCAACCAAATGACTGCAGAGCACAGAAAACACGCTTCCAAAGAAATGAACCGATATTTCAAAAATTTGCTTCTATCGAAATCACCTGAGAACACAAAAAATTCGCTTCCCACAAAATGACCCCAGAACACTAAAAATTCACGGCCAAGGAAATCAACCAAGAACACAAAAAATTGGCTTCCAACGTAATACTCCAGAACACAAAAAATTCGCTCCCAACGAAATCACCCAAGAACACAAAAAATTCTCGTCCAAAAAATTACCCCAGAATAGAATAAATTACTTCCAACCAAAACAACCCAAAGCAGAAAAACTTCGCTTCCAACAAAATCACCCTAGAACACAAAAATTTCCTTTCAACAAAATCACCCGAGAACACAAAAAATTCGCTTCCACCGAAATCACCCAGAGCACAAAAAATTCCCTTCCAACGAAATGACTCCAGAGCACAGAAAACATGCTTCCATCGAAATGACATACTACTTCAAAAAATTGCTTCCATCGAAAAAACCGGAGAACACAAAAAATTCTCTTCCAACGACATTACCCCATAAGACAAAAAATTCTTTTGCAGCAAAATCTCCTGAGAACACAAATATTCCATTACAACAAAATCACCCCAGAGCACAAAAAATTCGCTTCCAACGAAATCACCCAAGAACGCAAAAATTCCCTTTTAAAGATATCACGCGAAAACACAAAAAATTCGCTTGCCACGAAATCTCCTGAGAACACAAATTTTCGATTCCAAAGAAATGAGCCCAGAGCACCAGAAATTTGATTCCAACGAAATGACTCCAGAGCACAGAAAACACGCTTCCAACAAAATGACCCACTTCAAAAATTTGCTTCCATCGAAAAAACCGGAGATCACAAAAAATTCTCTTCCAACGACATTACCCCAGAAGACAAAAAATTCTTTTCCAACGAAATCTCCTGAGAACACATAGATTCGCTTCCAATGATATCAGCCCAGAGCACAAAAAATTTGCTTCCAATGAAATCACCCCAGAGCACAGAAAATTCGCTTCCAACGAAATGACTCCAGAGCACAGAAAACATGCTTCCAATGAAATGACCCCCTACTTAAAAATTAGCTTCCATCAAAAAACCACAGAAAACAAAAAATTCTCTTCCAACGATACTACCCCAGAAGACAAAAAATACTTTTCCAACGAAATCTCCTGAGAAGACAAATATTCGCTTCCAACGATATCACCCCAGAGTACAAAAAATTCGCTTCCAACCAAATGACTCCTGATCACAGAAAACACGCTTCCAACGAAATGACCCACTACTTCAAAATATTGCTTCCATCGAAAAAAGTGGAGAACACAAAAAATTCTCTTCCAACGACATTACCCCAGAAGACCAAAAATTCTTTTCCAAAGAAATCTCCTGAGAACACAAAAAATTCCCTTTCAACGAAATCATCCGAGAACACAAAAAATTCGGTTCCACCAAAATTACCCCAGAACACAAAAAATTCGCTTGCAATGAAATCTTCTGAGAACACAAATATTCGCTTCCATCGAAATCACCCTAGAGCACAAAAAATTCGCTTCCAACGAAATCACCACAGAGTACAAAAAATTCGCTTTCAACGAAATGACTCCAGAGTACAGAAAACATGCTTCCAAAGAAATGACCCCCTACTTTAAAAATTAGCTTCCTTCGAAAAAACCGGAGAACACAAAAAATTCTCTTCCAACGATATTACCCCAGAAAACAAAAAATTCTTTTGCAATGAAATCTCCTGAGAACACAAATATTCGCTTCCAAAGAAATCATCCTAGAGCAAAAAAAAAATCATTTCAACGAAATCACCCTAGAACGCAGAAATTCCCTTTCAAGGAAATCACCCGAGAACACAAAAAATTGGCTTCAACGAAATGACTCCAGAGCATAGAAATCATGCGTCCAAGGAAATGACACCCTACTTCAAAATTTGCTTCCATCCAAAAAACCGGAGAACACAAAAAATTCGCTTCAAACGACATTACCCCAGAAGACAAAAAATTCTTTTCCAACGAAATCTCCTGGGAACACAAATATTCTCTTCCAAAGATATCATGCCAGAACACAAAAAAAACATTTCAAAGAAATCACCCCAGAACACAAAAATTCCCTTTCAACAAAATCACCCGAGAACCCAAAAAATCACTTCCAACGAAATCACCTCAGAGCACAAAAAATTTGCTTCCAACGATGTCTCCAGAGCACAGAAAACACGCTTCCAACGAACTGACCCCCTACTTCAAAAATTTGTTTCCATCGAAAAAACAGGAGAACACAAAAAATTCTCTTCCAACGATATTACCCCAGAAGACAAAAAATTCTTTTCCAACGAAATCTCCTGAGAACACAAATATTCGCTTCCAAAGATATCATCCCAGAGCACAAAAAATTCGCTTCCAATGAAATCACCCTAGAACGCAAAAATTCCCTTTCAAGGAAATCACCCGAGAACACAGAAAACATGCTTCCAACGAAATTACCAAAGAACAGAAAAAATTTCCTTCCATCGAAATCACCCCAGAACACAAAAAATTCGCTTCCAACGAAATCATGCTAGACCACAAAAAATTAGCTTTCAACGAAATCACCCGAGAACACAAAAAATTCGCATCCTATGAAATTACCCCAGTAGACAAAAAATTCACTTCCAACGAAATCACTCCAGAACAGAAAAAATTCGCTTCCTACGAAATTACCCCCGAAGACAAAAATTTCTTTTCCAACGAAATCTCCTGAGAACACAAAATTCCCTTCCCAAGAAAACATCCCAGAGCACAAAAAATTCGCTTCCAACGAAATCACCCTAGAACACAAAAATTCCCTTTCACAAAATCACCCGAGAACACAAAAAATTTGCTTCCAACGAAATCACCCCAGAGTACAAAAAATTCGCTTCTAACAAAATGACTCCACAGCACAGAAAACACGCTTCCAACGAAATGACCCCATACTTCAAAAATTTCCTTCCATCGAAAAGACCAGAAAACACTAAAAATTCTTTTCCAACGAAATTACATGAGAACACAAAAAATTCGTGTCCAACGAATTCTCCTGAGAACACAACTATTCTCGTCCAAAGAAATCACCCTAGAACACAAAAAATTTGTGTCCAACGAAATTGCCCCAGAACAGAAAATATGTACTTCCCACCAAATCAAACCAGAGCACAAAAAATTCCCTTCCAAAAAAATCACCCTAGAACTAAAATATTGGCTTCCTAAGAAATTTCCCCAGAACGGAAGAAATTTGCTTCCATCTAAATCACTCGGGATCACAAATATGTGCTTCTAAAGAAATAACCCTAAAACATGAAAAATTCGCTTCCATTGAAATCACCCGAGAACACAAGAAAAATCGCTTCCAAAGAAATCAGCCCAGAGCACGAAAAATTCGTTTCCAACGAAATGTCTCCTGAGCATAGAAAACACGCTTCCAACGAAAGGACCCCCTACTTCAAAAATTTGCTTCCATCGAAAAAACCAGAGAAAATAAAAAATTCACTTCCAACGATATTACTCCAGAAGACAAAAAATTCTTTTCCAAAGAAATCTCCCGAGAACACAAATATTCACTTCCAAAGATATCATCCCAGAGCACAATAAGTTCGCTTCCAACGAAATCACCCTAGAACACAAAAATTCCCTTCCAACGAAATCACCCTAAAACACAAAAATTCCCTTTCAACGAAAACATCCAGGAACACAAAAAAATTCGCTTCCAACGAAATGACACCCTACTTCAAAATTTGCTTCCATCGAAAAAACAGAGAAACACAAAAAATTTTCTTCCAACAACATTACCTCAGAAGACAAAAAATTCACTTGCAACGAAATATCCTAAGAACACAAATATTCACTTCCAACGAAATCACCCCAGAGCACAAAAAATTTGATTCGAACGAAATGACTCCAGAGCACAGAAAACAAGCTTCCAAAGAAATGACCCCATACTTCAATAATTTGCTTCCATCGAAAAAACCGGAGAACACAAAACATTCTCTTCCAACGATATTACCCCAGAAAACAAAAAATTCTTTTCCAACGAAATCTCCTGAGAACACAAACATTCTCTTCCAAAGATATCATCCCAGAGCACAAAAAAATCATTTCAATGAAATCAACCTAGAACGCAAAAATTCCCTTTCAAGGAAATCACCCGAGAACACAAAAAATTCGTTTCAACGAAAAGACTCCAGAGCACAGAAATCATGCTTCCAACGAAATGACACCCTACTTCAAAATTTGCTTCCATCCAAAAAACCAGAGAACACAAAATATTCGCTTCAAACGACATTACACCAGAAGACAAAAAATTCTTTTCCAACGAAATCTTCTGAGAACACAAATATTTACTTCCAAAGATATCATCCCAGAGCACAAATAATTCGCTTCCAACGAAATCACCCCAGAACACAAAAATTCCCTTTCAAAGGAAACACGCGAGAACACAAAAAATTCGCTTCCAACGAAATCACCCTAGAATACAAAAATTCCCTTTCAATGAAATCACCCGAGAACACAAAAAATTCGCTTGCAACAAAATCGACCCAGAGCACAGAAAATTCGCTTTCAACGAAATGACTTCAGAGAACAGAAAACACGCATCCAACGAAATGACCCCCTACTTAAAAAATTTGCTTTCATCAGAAACACCGGAGAACACAAAAAATTCGCTTCCCACGATATTACCCCACAACACAAAAAATTCGCTTGCAACGAAATCTCCTGAGAACACAATTATTCGCTTCCAAAGATATCATCCCAGAGCACAAAAAAATCATTTCAACGAAATCACTCTAGAACGCAAAAATTCCCTTTCAACGAAATCACTCGAGAACCCAAATAATTTGCTTCCAACGAAATCACCCTAGAACACAAAAATTCCCTGTCAACGAAATCACCAGAGAACAAAAAAAATTTACTTCCAACGAAAAGACTCCAGAGCACAGAAAACATGCTTCCAACGAAATGAACCCCTACTTCAAAAATTTGCTTCCATCGAAAAAAGCAGAGAACACAAAAATTCTCTTCCAACGATATTACCCCAGAAGACAAAAAATTCTTTTCCAACGAAATCTCCTGAGAACACAAATATTCGCTTCCAAAGATATCATCCCAGAGCACTAAAAATTCGCTTCCAACAAAATCACTCTAGAACGCAAAAATTCCCTTTCAAGGAAATCACCCGAGAACACAAAAAATTCGCTTCCAACGAAATTACCCCAGAACACAAAAAATTCGCTTGGAACGAAATCTCCTGAGAACACATATATCCGCTTCCTAAGATATCATCCCAGAGCACAAAAAATTCTCTTTCAACGAAATCACCCTAGAACACAAAAATTTCCTTTCAACGAAATCACCTGAGAAAACAAAAAATTCGCTTCCAACGAAATTACTCCAGAACACAAAAAATTCGCTTGCAACGAAATCTCCTTAGAACACAAATATTCGCTTCCATCGAAATCACCCTATCGATCGAAAAATTTGCTTCGATCGAAAAAACCGGAGAACACAAAAAATTCTCTTCCAACCACATTACCCCAGAAGACAAAAAATTCTTTTCCAACGAAATCTCCTGAGAACACAAATATTCGCTTCCTATGAAATCACCCCAGAGAACAAAAAATTCGCTTCCAACGATAATCTCCAGAGCACAGAAAACATGCTTCCAATGAAATGACCCCTTACTTCAAAAATTTGCTTCCATCGAAAAAACCGGAGAACACAAAAAATTCTCTTACATCGATTTTACCCCAGAAGACAAAAAAATTCCTTTCCAACGAAATCTCCGGAGAACACAAAATTCGTTTCCAAAGATATCATCCCAGATCACAAAAAATTCCCTTCCAACGAAATCACCCGAGAACACAAAAATTCCCTTTCAACGCAATCACGCGAGAACACAAAAAATTTGGTTCCACCAAAATTACCCCAGAACAAAAAAAATTCGCTTGCAATGAAATCTTCTGAGAACACAAATATTCGCTTCCATCGAAATCACCCTAGAGCACAAAAAATTCGCTTCCATCGAAATCACCCTAGAGCACAAAAAATTCGCTTCCAACGAAATCACCACAGAGTACAAAAAATTCGCTTTCAACGAAATGACTCCAGAGTACAGAAAACATGCTTCCAAAGAAATGACCCCCTACTTCAAAAATTAGCTTCCTTCGAAAAAACCGGAGAACACAAAAATTCTCTTCCAACGATATTACCCCAGAAAACAAAAAATTCTTTTGCAACGAAATCTCCTGAGAACACAAATATTCGCTTCCAAAGAAATCATCCTAGAGCAAAAAAAAATCATTTCAACGAAATCACCCTAGATGCAGAAATTCCCTTTCAAGGAAATCCCCCGAGAACACAAAAAATTGGCTTCAACGAAATGACTCCAGAGCATAGAAATCATGTGTCCAAGGAAATGACACCCTACTTCAAAATTTGCTTCCATCCAAAAAACCGGAGAACACAAAAAATTCGCTTCAAACGACATTACCCCAGAAGACAAAAAATTCTTTTCCAACGAAATCTCCTGGGAACACAAATATTCTCTTCCAAAGATATCATGCCAGAACACAAAAAAATCATTTCAAAGAAATCACCCCAGAACACAAAAATTCCCTTTCAACAAAATCACCCGAGAACCCAAAAAAATCACTTCCAACGAAATCACCTCAGAGCACAAAAAATTTGCTTCCAACGATGTCTCCAGAGCACAGAAAACACGCTTCCAACGAACTGACCCCCTACTTCAAAAATTTGTTTCCATCGAAAAAACAGGAGAACACAAAAAATTCTCTTCCAACGATATTACCCCAGAAGACAAAAAATTCTTTTCCAACGAAATCTCCTGAGAACACAAATATTCGCTTCCAAAGATATCATCTCAGAGCACAAAAAATTCTCTTTGAACGAAATCACCCTAGAACACAAAAATTCCCTTTCAATGAAATCACCCGAGAAAAGAAAAAATTCGCTTCCAAAGAAATTACTCCAGAACACAAAAAATTCGCTTGCAACGAAATCTCCTGAGAACACAAATATTCGCTTCCAACGATATCATCTCAGAGCACAAAAAATTCGTTTCCAACGAAATTACCCCAGAACACAAAAAATTCACTTGCAACGAAATCTCCTGAGAACACGAATATTCGCTTCCAACGAAATCACAACAGAGCACAAAAAATTCGCTTCCATCGAAATGACTGCAGAGCACAGAAAACACGCTTCCAACGAAATGACTCAATACTTCAAAAATTTCCTTCCATCGAAACAACTGGAGAACACAAAAAATTCTCTTCCAACGATATTACCCCAGAAGACAAAAAATTCTTTTCCAATGAAATATCCTGAGAACACAAATATTCGCTTCCAACGATATCATCTCAGAGCACAAAAAATTTGCTTCCAACGAAATGACTCCAGAGCACAGAAAACATGCTTCCAAAAAAATGAGCCCCTACTTAAAAAATTTGCTTTCATCGGAAACACCAGAGAACACAAAAAATTCGCTTCGAACGATATTACCCCAGAACACAAAAAATTCGCTTGCAACGAAATCTCCTGAGAATACAAATATTCGCTTCCAAAGATATCATCCCAGAGCACAAAAAATTCGATTCCAACGAAATCACTCAAGAATGCAAAAATTCCCTTTCAATGAAATCACCCGAGAACACAAAAAATTCGCTTCCAACGAAATTACCAAAGAACACAAAAAAATCACTTGCAACGAAATTTCCTGAGAACACAAATATTCGCTTCCAACGAAATCACAAAAAAGCACAAAAAATTCACTTCCAACGAAATGACTCCAGAGCACAAAAAATTCGCTTCCAATGAAATCACCTGAGAACGCAAATATTCCCTTTCAACGAAATCACCGGAGACCCAAAAAATTCGCTTCCAACGAAATCACCGTAGAAAGCAAATATTCCCTTTCAACGAAATCACCCGAGACCCAAAAAATTGGCTTCCAACGAAATCAGCCCAGAGCACAAAAAATTTGCTTCCAATGAAATGACTGTTGAGCACAGAAAACACGCTTCCAAAGAAATGACCCCCTATTTCAAATATTTGCTTCCATCGAAAACCCGGAGAACACAAAACATTCTCTTCCAATGATATTACCCGAGAAAACAAAAAATTCTTTTCCAACGAAATCTCCTGAGAACACAAATATTCGCTTCCAAAGATATCATCCCAGAGCCCAAAAAAATCATTTCAACGAAATCAACCTAGAACGCAAAAATTCCCTTTCAAGGAAATCACGTGAGAACACAAAAATTCGCTTCCAACAAAATTTCCCCAGAGCACAAAAAATTCGCTTCCAAAGAAATGACTCCAGAGCACAGAAATCATGCTTCCAACGAAATGACACCCTACTTCAAAAGTTGCTTCCATCCAAAAAACCGGAGAACACAAAAAATTCGCTTCAAACGACATTACCCCAGGAGACAAAAAATTCTTTTCCAACGAAATCTCCTGGGAACACAAATATTCTCTTCCAAAGATATCATCCCAGAACACAAAAAAAATCATTTCAACGAAATCACCCCAGAACACAAAAATTCCCTTTCAACAAAAACACCGGAGAACCCAAAAAATTCGCTTCCAACGAAATCACCTCAGAGCACAAAACATTTGCACCCAACGAAATGACTCCTGAGCACAGAAAACGCGCTTCCAACGAAATGACCCCGTACTTCAAAAAATTGCTTCCATCGTAAAAACCGGAGAACACAAAAAATTCTGTTCCAAAGATATTACCCCAGAAGACAAAATTCTTTTCCAACGAAATCACCTGAGAACACAAATATTCGCTTCCAAAGATATCATCCCAGAGCACAGAAAATTCGCTTCCAACGATATCACCCTAGAACACAAAAATTCCCTTTCAAAGAAATCACGTGAGAACACAAAAATTCGCTTCCAACAAAATTTCCCCAGAGCACAAAAAATTCGCTTCCAACGAAATGACTCCTGAGCACAGAAAACACGCTTCCAACGAAATGACCCCCTACTTCAAAAATTTGCTTCCATCGAAAAAACCGGAGAACATAAAAAATTCGCTTCCAACGATATTACCCCAGAAGACCAAAAATTCTTTTCCAAAGAAATCTCCTGAGAACACAAATATTCTCTTCCAAAGATATCATCCCAGAGCACATAAAAATCATTTCAACGAAATCACCCCAGAACACAAAAATTTCCTTTCAAAGAAATCACGCGAGAACACAAAAAATTCGCTTCTAACGAAATCACCCTAGAACACAAAAAATTCGCTTCCAACGAAATCACCCTAGAATACAAAAATTCCCTTTCAATGAAATCACCCGAGAACACAAAAAATTCGCTACCAACGAACAGACTCCAGAGCACAGAAAACACACTTCCAACGAAATGACCCCCTCCTTCAAAAATTTGCTTCAATCAAACAAACCGGAGAACACAAAAAAATTCATTTCCAAAGAAATGACCCCAGAACACAAAAAAATTCGCTTCCAACGAAATCTTCTGAGAACACAAATATTCACTTCTAAAGAAATCATCCCAGAGCACAAAAAAATCGCTTCCAACAAAATCACCCTCGAACATAAAAAATTTCCTTTCAAAGAAATCACCCGAGAACACAAAAAATTCACGTCCAACGAAATTCCCCCAGAACACAAGAAATTCGCTTCCAACGAAATTACCGTAGAACACACAAATTTCGCTTCCAACAAAATCACCCCAGAGCACAAAAAATTCTCTTCCAATGAAATGACTCCAGAGCACAGAAAACACGCTTCCAAGGAAATGATCCCATACTTCAAAAATTGGCTTCCATCGAAATCACCCGAGAACACAAAAAATTCACTTCCAACGAAATTATCCCAGAACACAGAAAATGCGCTACCAACGAAATCACCCCAGAGCACAAAAAATTCGCTTCCAACGAAATGACCCCAGAACACAAAAAATTCCCTTTCTAGGAAATCACCCGAGAACACTAAAAATTCGCTTCTAACGAAATCACTCCAGAGGACAAAAAATCGCTTCTAACGAAATGACTCCAGAGCACAGAAAACACGCTTCCAACGAAATGACCCCCTCCTTAAAAAATTTGCTTCCATCAAACAAACCAGAGAACACAAAAAATTCATTTCCAAAGAAATGACCCCAGAACACAAAAAATTCTCTTCCAATGAAATCTTCTGAGAACACAAATATTCACTTCTAAAGAAATCATCCCAGAGCACAAAAAATTCGCTTCCAACAAAATCACCCTAGAACACAAAAAATTCCCTTTCAACGAAATCACCCGAGAATACAAAAAATTCGCTTCCAACATAATCAACCCAGAGCACAAAAAATTCGCTTCCAACAAAATGACTCCTGAGCACAGAAAACACGCTTCCAATGAAATGACTCCAGAACACAAAAAATTTGCTTTCAACGAAATCACCCTAGAACATAAAAAATTCGCTTCCATCGAAATCACCATAGAAGACAAAAAATTCGCTTCCAACCAAATCACGCCAGAGCACAAAAAATTTGCTTCCAACGAAATCAACCTAGAAAATAAAAAATTCCCTTTCAATGAAATTACCCCAGAACACAAAAAATTCGCTTGCAACGAAATCTCCTGAGAACACAAATATTTGCTTCCAAAGAAAACATCCCAGAGCACAAAAAATTCGCTTCCAATGAAATCACCCCAGAACACCCAAAATTCCCTTTCAACGAAATCACCCAAGAACACAAAAAATTCGTTTCCAAGGAAATCACACCAGAGGACCAAAAATTCGCTTCCAACGAACAGACTCCAGAGCACAGAAAACACGCTTCCAACGAAATGACCCCCTCCTTCAAAAATTTGCTTCCTTCAAACAAACCGGAGAACACAAAAAATTCATTTCCAAAGAAATGACCCCAGAACACAAAAAACTTCGCTTCCAACGAAAACTTCTGAGAACACAAATACTTCTAAAGAAATCATCCTAGAGCACAAAAAATTTCGCTTCCAACAAAGTAACCCTAGAACATAAAAAAATTTCCTTTCAAAGAAATCACACGAGAACACAAAAAACTCACGTCCATCGAAATTACCCCAGAACATAAGAAATTCGCTTCCAATGAAATTACCCTAGAACAAAAAAATTTCGCTTCCAACAAAATCACCCCAGACCACAAAAAATTCTCTTCCAACGAAATGACTCCAGAGCACAGAAAACACGCTTCCAAGGAAATGATCCCATACTTCAAAAATTGGCTTCCATCGAAATCACCTGAGAACACAAAAAATTCACTTCCAACGAAAATATCCCAGAACACAAAAAATGCGCTGCCAACGAAATCACCCCAGAGAACAAAATATTCGCTTCCAAAGAAATGACTCCAGAGCACAGAAAACACGCTTCCAAAGAAATGACTCCCTACTTCAAAAATTTGCTTCCATTGAAAAATCCTGAGAGCACAAAAAATTTCTATTCCATCGAAATTACCCCAGAACACAAAAAATTCGCTTGCAACGAAATCTCCTGAGAACACAAATATTCGCTTCCAAAGAAAACATCCCAGAGCACAGAAAATTCGCTTCCAACGAAATCATCCCAGGACACCAAAATTTCCCTTTCAACGAAATCACCCCAGAACACAAAAAATTCGCTTCCAACGAAATCAACCCAGAGCACAAAAAATTCGCTTCCAACGAAATGACTCCAGAGCTCCGAAAACATGCTTCCAACGAAATGACCTCCTACTTCAAAAATTTACTTCCATCGAAAAAACAGGAGAATAGAAAAAATTCGCTTGCAACGAAATCTTCTGAGAACACAAATATTCGCTTCCAACGAAATCTCCCCAGAACACAAAATATTCGCTTCCAACGAAATCACCCCAGAACACAAAAATTTTACTTCCAACGAAATGACCCCAGAATAGAAAAAATTCGCTTGCAACGAAATCTCCTGAGAACACAAATATTCGCTTCCAAAAAACATCCCAGAGCACAAAAAATTCGCTTCCAACGAAATCACCCCAGGACACCAAAATTTCCCTTTCAACGAAATCACCCCAGAACACAAAAAATTCGCTTCCAACGAAATGACTCCCTACTTCAAAAATTTCCTTCCATCGAAAAGTCCTGAGAGCACAAAAATTTCTATTCCATCGAAATTACCCCAGAACACAAAAAATTCGCTTCCAACGAAATCTCCTGAGAACACAAACATTCTCTTCCAAAGAAAACATCCCAGAGCACAAAAAATTCGCTTCCAACAAAATGACTCCAGAGCACAGAAAACAAGCTTCCAAAGAAGTGACTCCAAAACACAAAAAATTCACTTTCAACGAAATCACCCTCGAACATAAAAAATTCGCTTCCATCGAAATCACCATAGAAAACAAAAAATTCGCTTCCAACCAAATCACTCCAGAGCACAAAAAATTTGCTTCCAACGAAATCACCCTAGAACATAAAAAATTCCCTTTCAATGAAATTACACCAGAACACAAAAAATTCACTTGCAACGAAATCTCCTGAGAACACAAATATTCTCTTCCAAAGAAAACATCCCAGAGCACAAAAAATTCGCTTCCAACAAAATGACCCCAGAACACAAAAAATTCCCTTTCAAGGAAATCACACGAGAACAAAGAAAATTTGCTTCCAATGAAATCACTCCAGAGGACAAAAAATTCGCTTCTAACGAAATGACTCGAGAGCACAGAAAACACGCTTCCAACGTAATGACCCCCTCCTTCAAAAATTTGCTTCCGTCAAACAAACCAGAGAACACAAAAAATTCATTTCCAAAGAAATGACCCCAGAACACAAAAAAATTCGCTTCCAATGAAATCTTCTGAGAACACAAATAGTCACTTCTAAAGAAATCATCCCAGAGCACAAAATATTCGCTTCCAACAAATTGACTCCAGAGCACAGAAAACATGCTTCCAATGAAATGACCCCAGGACACAAAAATTTCGCTTTCAACGAAATCACCCTAGAACATAAAATATTGGCTTCCATCGAAATCACCATAGAAGACAAAAAATTCGCTTCCTTCGAAATCACCACAGAAGACAAAAAATTCGCTTCCAACGAAATCACCGTAGAACATAAAAAATTCCCTTTCAATGAAATTACCCCAGAACACAAAAAATTCGCTTGCAACGAATTCTCCTGAGAACACAAAAATTCGCCTCCAATGAAATCACCCTAAAACATAAAAAATTCGCTTCCATCGAAATCACCACAGAAGACAAAAAATTCGCTTCCAACCAAATCACCCCAGAGCACAAAAAAATTCGCTTCGAACGAAATCACCCCAGAGCAGAAAAAATTCGCTTCCAACGAAATGACTCCAGAGCACAGAAAACACGCTTCCAACGAAATGACCAGATATTTCAAAAATTTGCTTCCATTGAAATCACCCAAGAACACAAAAAATTTGTGTCCAAAGAAATTACCCCAGAACACAAAAAATTCGCTTCCAACGAAATCTCCTGATATCACAAATATTCGCTTCCAATGAAATCATCCCAGAGCACAAAAAAATTCGCTTCCAACAAAATCACCCTAGAACACAAAAAATTCGCTTTCAACGAAATCACCCGAGAACACTAAAATTCACTTCCAACAAAATTACCACAGAATAGAAAAAATTTGCTTCCATCGAAATCACCCCAGAACACAAAAAATTCGCTTCCAAAGCAATCACGCTAGAACACAAAAAATGAGCTATAAACGAAATCACCTGAGAACACAAAAAATTCGCTTCCAACAAAATCACCACAGAGCACAAAATATTCGCTTCCAATGAAATGACTCCAAAGCACAGAAAACATGCTTCCAATGAAAGGAACCCAGAACACAAAAAATTCCCTCGCAACGAAATCTCCTGAGAACACAAATATTCGCTTCCAACGAAATCACCCCAGAGCACAAAAAAATTTGCTTCCAATGAAATGACTCCAGAGCACACAAAACACGCTTCCAATGAAATGACCCCAGAACACAAAAAATTCCCTTCCAACGAAATCACCCTAGAATATAAAACACTCGCTGCCTTCGAAATCACCACAGAAGACAAAAAATTCACTTCCAACCAAATCACCCAAGAGCACAAAAAATTCCCTTCCAACGAAATCACCCTAGAACATAAAAAAATCGATTTCAACGAAATCACCCGAGAACACAAAAAATTTGCTTCCAACGAAATTACCCCAGAATACAAAAAATTTGCTTGCAACGAAATCTTTTGAAAAACACATATATTTGCTTCCAACGAAATAAACTCAGAACACAAAAAATTCGCTTCCAACAAAATCACCCGGAACACAAATATTCGCTTCCAACAAAATGACTCAAGAACACAGAAAACAAGCTACTAACGAAATCACCCCATACTTCAAAATCACTTCCAACGAAATTACCCCAGAACAGAAAAAATTTGCTTCCAACGAAATCAACCCAGAGCACAAAAAATTCCCTTCCAACGAAATCAACCTAGAGCACTCAAAATTCGCTTTCAACGAAGTCACCCCAGAACAAAAAAATTCGTGTCCAACGAAATCAACCCAGAAAACAAAAAATTTCCTTCCAACGAAATTACCCCAGAACACAAAAAATTCGCTTCCAACAAAATCACCCCAGAGCACAAAAAATTTGCTTCCAACGAAATGACTCCAGAGCACAAGAAAACACGCTTCCAACTAAAGACCTCCTGAGCTCAAAAAATTCGCTTCCAACAAAATCACCCTAGAACATAAAAAATTCGCTTTCAAATAAATCACCCGAGAACACAAAAAAATTCGCTTCCAAAGAACTGACTCCAGAGCACAGAAAACACGTTTCGAACGAAATGATACCATACTTCAAAAATTTGCTTCAATCGAAATCACCTGAGAATACAAAATATTCTCTTCCAACGAAATTACCCCAGAACACAAAAAAATTCGCTTCCAAAGAAATCAACGCAGAACACAAAAAATTCACTTCCAACGAAATCACAACAGAACACAAAAAATTTGTTTCCAATGAAATAACTGCAGAGCACAGAAAACAAGCTTCCAATGAAAGGACCCAAAAGACAAAAAATTCACTTCCAAAGAAATCACCATAGAACATAAAAAATTCGCTTTCAACGAAATCACCCGAGAACACAAAAAATTCGCTTCCAACGAAATTACCCTAGAACACAAAAAATTCGCTTACAACGAAATCTCCTGAGAACACAAATATTCGCTTCAAACGAAATCACCGCGGAGCACAAAAAATTCGCTTCCAAAGAAATGACTCCAGAGCACAGAAAACATGCTTCCAACGAAATGACCCCCTACTTCAAAAATTTGCGTCCATCGAAAAAACCAGAGAACACAAAAAATTCGCTTCCAACCATATTACCCCAGAAGACGAAATATTCTTTTCTAACGAAATCTCCTGAGAACACAAATATTCTCTTCCAAAGATATCATCCCAGAGCACAAAATTTTGCTCCCAACGAAATCACCTTAGAACAAAAAAATTCCCTTCCAAAGAAATCACCCCAGAGCAGAAAAAATTTGCTTCCACCGAAATGACTCCAGAGCACAGAAAACACGTTTCGAACGAAATGATACCATACTTCAAAAATTTGCTTCCATCGAAATCACCCGAGAATACAAAATATTCTCTTCCAACGAAATTACCCCAGAACACAATAAAATTCGCTTCCAAAGAAATCAACCCAGAACACAAAAAATTCACTTCCAAAGAAATCACCCCAGAACACAAAAAATTTGGTTCCAATGAAATGACTGCAGAGCACAGAAAACACGCGTCCAACGAAATGACCCTCTACTTCAAAAATTTGCTTCCATCGAAAAGACCGTAGTACACAAAAAATTCTCTTTTAAAGATATTACCCCAGAAGACAAAAAAATCTTTTCCAAGGAAATCTCCTGAGAACACCAATATTCACTTCCAAAGATATCATCCCAGATCAGAAAAAAATTGCTTCCAATTAAATCACCATAGAACACAAAAATTCCCTTTCTACGAAATCACCCGAGAACACAAAAAATTCGCTTCCAACGAAATCACCACAGAGCACAAAAAATTCGCTTCCAAAGAAAAGACTCCAGAGCACAGAAAATATGATTCCAATGAAATGACCCCATATTTCAAAAATATGCTTCCATCGAAATCCCCAGAGAACACAAAAAATTCGCTTCCAACAAAATCACCGCAGAGCACAAAAAATTCGCTTCCAACGAAATGACTCCAGAGCACAGAAAAGAAGCTTCAAATGAAATTACCCCAGAACACAAAAAATTCGCTTCCAATGAAATCACCCTAGAACATAAAAAATTCGCTTCCATCGAAATCACCAAAGAAGATAAAAAATTCACTTCCAACCAAATCACCCCAGAGCTCAAAAAATTCGCTTTTACGAAATTACCCTAGAACATAAAAAATTCCCTTTCTACGAAATCACCCGAGAACACAAAATATTCGCTTCCAAAGAAATCACCGCAGAGCCCAAAAAATTAGCTGCCAACGAAAAGACTTCAGAGTACAGAAAAAACGCTTCCAAAGAAATGATCCCATACTTCAAAAATTTGCTTCCATCGAAATCACCCAAAAACACCAAAAATTCGCTTCAAACGAAATTACCCCAGAACACAAAAAATTCGCTTCCAACGACATGAACCCATAACACAAAAAATTTACTTACATCGAAATCACCCGAGAACAGAAAAAATTCGCTTCCAAAGAAATTACGCCAGACCACCAAAAATTCGCATCCAATGAAATCACATGAGAACAAAAATATTAGCTTCAAACGAAATCACGCTACAACATAAAAAAATCGCTTCCATCGAAATCACCCGAGAACACAAAAAAATTCGCTTCCAACGAAATTACCTCAGAACAGAAGAAATTCCCTTCCAACGAAATGGCTCCAGAGTACAGAAAACACGCTTCCAATGAAATGACCCCCTACTTCAAAAATTTGCTTCCATCGAAAAAAACAGAGAACACAAAAAATTCGCTTCCAACGAAATCTCCCTAGAACACAAAAAATTCGCTTCCAATAAAATCACCCCAGAACACAAAAAATTCCCTCCAAAGAAATCACCACAGAGCACAAAAAATTCGCTTTCAACGAAATCACCCTAAAGCAAAAAAAATTCACTTTCAACGAAATCACCCGAGAACACAAAAAATTCACATACAACGAAATTACCCGAGAATTGAAAAAATTTACTTCCAACCAAATCAACCTAGAGCACAAAAAATTCCCTTCCAACAAAATCACCCGAGAACACAAATATTGACTTCCCACGAAATTACCCCAGAATGGAAAAAGTTTGCTTCCATCGAAATCACCCCAGAACACAAAAAAATCGCTTCCAACGAAATCACCCCAACACACAAAAAATTTACTTCCAAAGAAATCAACCCAGAACACGAAAAATTTGCTTCTATTGAAATCACCCGAGAACAGAGCAAAAATCGCTTCCAACAAAAATATCCCAGAACATGAAAAATTTGCTTCCAACGAAATCACCAGGGAACAAAAATATTTGCATCCAACGAAATCACCCAGGAACATAATAAATTCGCTTCCAACGAAATGTCCCTATACTTCAAAAATTTGCTTCCATCGAAATTACCTGAGAACACAAAAAATTCGCTTCCAACGAAATTACCCCAGAACACAAAAAATTCGCTTGCAAAGAAATCTCCTGAGAAGACAAATATTCGCTTCCAAAGAAATCACCCCAGAGCACAAAAAATTCGCTTCCAACGAAATCACCCCAAGCACAAAAAATTCGCTTTCAATGAAATGAGCCCATACTTGAAAAATTTGCTTCATCGAAATCACCCGAGAACACAAAAAATTCGCTTCCAAAGAAATTACCCCAGAACACAAAAATTCGCTTCCAAGGAAATCACCCCAGAACACAAAAAATTTGCTTCCAAAGAAATGACTCCAGAGCACAGAAAACATGCTTCCAATGAAATCACCCCATACTTCAGAAAAATTCACTTCCAACTAAATTGCCCCAGAACACAAAAAATTCGCTTCCAACGAAATCAACCCAGAACACAAAAAAATTGCTTCCATCGAAATCACCCGAGAACAGAAAAAATCGCTTCTAACGAAATCACCCGGGAACACAAATATTAGCTTCCAATGAAATCACCCTAAAATCAAAAAATTCTTTTCCAACGAAATCTCCTGAGAACACAAATATTCGCTTCCAAAGAAATCACCCCAGAGCACCAAAAATTCACTTCCAACGAAATAACCCTAAGGAAAAAAATTTCACTTTCAACGAAATCACCTGAGAACACAAAAAATTCGTGTCCAATGAAATCAACCCAGAACACAAAAAATTCGCATCCAAAGAAATCACTCAGAACACAAAAATTTCCCTTCCAACGAAATGACTCCAAAACACAGAAAACACGCTTCCAATGAAATCACCCCAGAGCACAAAAAATTCGCTTCCAACGAAATCAACCTAGAACACAAAAAATTTGCTTCTATCCAAATCACCTGAGAACAGAAAAAATGCGCTTCCAAAGAAATTACCCCAGAATACAAAAAATTCGCTTCCATAGAAATCCCCGCAGAGCACAAAAAAAATTGCTTCCAAAGAAATCACCCTAGAACACAAAAAATCGCTTCCAACAAAATCACCCCAGAACACAAAAAATTTGCTTCCAAAGAAATGACTCCAATGCACAGAAAATACGCTTCCAACAAAATCACCCCATAATTCAAAAAAATTCGCTTTCAAAAAATTGCCCCAGAACACAAAAAATTCTCTTCCAACGAAATCAACCCAGAACACAAAATATTCGCTTCCATCAAAATCACCCCAGAACACAAAAAATTCACTTCCACGAAATTACCCCAGAACACAAAAAATTCGCTTGCAAAGAAATGTCCTGAGAAGACAAATATTCGCTTCCAAAGAAATCACACCAGAGCACAAAAAATTTGATTCCAAAGAAATGACTCCAGAGCACAGAAAACACGCTTCCAATGAAATCACCCCATACTTCAAAAAAATTCGCTTCCAACTAAATTGCCCCAGAACACAAAAAATTCGCTTCCAACGAAATCAACCCAGAACACAAAAAATTTGCTTCCATCGAAATCACCCGAGAACAGAAAAAATTCGTTTCTAACGAAATCACCCGGGAACACAAATATTAGCTTCCAATGAAATCATCCTAAAGCACAAAAAATTTGCTTCCAACGAAATCTCCTGAGAACACAAATATTCCCTTCCAAAGAAATCAACCCAGAGCACAAAAAATTCGCTTACAACGAATTTACCCAAGGCAAAAAAAAAAAATTCACTTTCAACGAAATCACCTGAGAACACAAAAAATTCGCGTCCAACGAAATCAACCCAGGACACAAAAAATTCGCATCCAAAGAAATCACACAGAACATAAAAATTTCCCTTCCAACGAAATGACTCCAAAACACAGAAAACACGCTTCCAATGAAATCACCCAAGAGCACAAAAAATTCGCTTCCAACAAAATCAACCCAGAACACAAAAAATGTGCTTCTATCCAAATCACCCGAGAACAGAAAAAATTCGCTTCCAAAAAATTACCCCAGAATAGATAAATTTACTTCCACCCAAATCAAGCCAGAGCACGAAAAATTCCCTTCCAAAAAAATCACCCGAGAACACAAATATTGGCTTCCAAAGAAATTACCCCAGAACGGAAAATTTTTACTTCCATCGAAATCCCCCAGAACACAAAAAATTCGCTTCCAACGAAATTCCCGCAGAGCACAAAAAATTGCTTCCAAAGAAATCACCCTAGAACACAAAAAATTCGCTTCCAAAAAAATCACCCCAGAACACAAAAAATTTGCTTTCAAGGAAATGACTCCAATGCACAGAAAACATGCTTACAAAGAAATCACCCCAAAACACAAAAAATTTGCTTCCAACGTACTTAACCCAGAACACAAAAAATTTGCTTCCAACGACATCTACCCAGAACACAAGAAATTCGGGACCACCGAAATCACCCGAGAATACAAAAAAATTCGCTTCCAATGAAATTACCCATACTTCAAAAATTTGCTTCCATCGAAATCACCTTAAAACACAAAAAAATAGCTTCCAACTAAAATACCCCAGAACACAAGAAATTCGCTTCCAACGAAATCACCCCAAAGCACAAAAAATTCGCTTCCAACGAAATTACCACAGAACACAAAAAATTCGCTTCCAAAGAAATCACCCCAGAACACAAAAAATTCGCTTCCAAAGAAACGACTCCAGAGCACAGAAAACACGCTACAAACGAAATGACCCACTACTTCAAAAATTTGCTTCCATCGAAAAAACCGGAGAACACAAAAAATTCTCTTCCAACGATATTACCCCAGAAGACAAAAAATTCTTTTACAACGAAATCTCCTGAAAACACAAATTTTCGCTTCCAAAAATATCATCCCAGAGCACAAAATATTCGCTTCCAACGAAATCACCCTAGAACGCAAAAATTCCCTTTCAACGAAATCACGCGAGAACACAAAAAATTCGCTTCCAACGAAATCACCCCAGAGCACAAAAAATTCGCTTCCAACGAAGTGACTCCAGAGCACAGAAAACACGCTTCCAACGAAATGACCCCGTATTTCAAAAATTTGCTTCCATCGAAAAAACCGGAGAACACAAAAAATTCTCTTCCAACGATATTACCCCAGAAGACAAAAAAATCGCTTCCAATGAAATCACCTGGGAACACAAATATTCGATTTCAACGAAATCACCAGAGAACACAAAAAATTTGCTTCCATAGAAATCACCCCAGAGCACAAAAAATTGGCTTCCAACAAATGACTCCAGAGCAATGAAAACACGCTTCCAACGAAATGACCCCCTACTTCAAAAATTTGCTTCAATTGAAAAATCCAGAGAACACAAAAAATTCGCTTCCAACAAAATCACCCCAGAGCACAAAAAATTTGCTTCCAAAGAAATGACACCAGAGCACAGAAAACACGCTTCCAACTAAAGCCCTCCTGAGCACAAAAAATTTGCTTCCAACAAAATCACCCTAGAACATAAAAAATTCGCTTTCAACGAAATCACCCGAGAACACAAAAAAATCGCTTCCAAAGAAAGGACTCCAGAGCACAGAAAACACGCTTCCAATGACATGACCCCAGAAAACAAAAATTTCACTTCCAACGAAATCACCCTAGAACATAAAAAATTCGCTTCCATCGAAATCACCGCAAAACACAAAAATTCACATCCAACGAAAAGACTCCAGAGCACAGAAAACACACTTCCAACGAAATGACCCCCTACTTGAAAAATTTTCTTCCATCGGAAAAATCAGCGAACACAAAAAATTAGCTTCCAATGAAATTACCTCAAAAGACAAAAAATTAGCTTGCAACGAAATCTCCTGAGAACACAAATATTTGCTTCCGACCAAATCAAGCAAAAACACAAATATTCGCTTCCAACGAAATCACCGAAGAACAGAAAAAATTCGCATCCAACGAAATTACCCCAGAATAGAAAAAAATTACTTCCAACCAAATCAACCCAGAGCACAAAAAATTCCCTTCCAACAAAATCACCCAGGAACACAAATATTGGCTTCCAACGAAATCACCCAAGAACACAAAACTTTGCTCCCAAAGAAACCACCACAGAACACAAAAATTTCGCTTCCAACGAAATGACTCCAGAACACAGAAAAAACGCTACCAACGAAATCACCCGAAAACACAAAAAAATTCGTTTCCAACGAAATCATCCTAGAACACAAAAAATTCGCATCCAATGAAATGACTCCAGAGCACAGAAAACACGGTTCCAATGAAATGACCCCAGAAAACAAAAATTTCGATTCCATCGAAATCACCGCAAAAGACAAAAATTCACATCCAATAAAAAGACTCCAGAGCACAGAAAACACGCTTCCAACGAAATGACCCCCTATTTCAAAAATTTGCTTCATTCGAAAAAACCGGAGACACAAAGAATTCGCCTCCAACAAAATCACCCCAGAACACAAAAAATTCGCTTCCAACAAAATCACCCCAGAACAAAATCTTTTTCTTTCAACGAAATCACCCCAGAGCTCAAAAAATTCGATTACAACAAAATTACCCCAGAACACAAGAAATACTCTTCCAACAAAATCGCCCCAGAGCACAAAAAATTCGTTTCCAACGAAATCACCCTGGAACACAAAAAATTGGCTTTCTACAAAATCACCCGAGAACACAAAAAAATTTGCTTCCAATGAAATTACCCCAGAACACAAAAAATTCGCTTCCAACGAAATCACCCCAGAGCACAAAAAATTTGCTTCCAACGAAATGACTCCATAGCTAGAAAACACGCTTCGAACGAAATGACCCCCTATTTCAAACATTTGCTTCCATCGAAATCACCCGAGAACACAAAAAATTCGCTTCCAACAAAATCACCCCAGAACATAAAACATTCGCTTCCAACGAAATGACTCCTGAGCATAGAAAACACGCTTCTAAGGAAATCACCCCATACTTAAAAATATTCTCGTCCAACGAAATTATCCCAGAGCAGAAAACATTTGCTTCCAACGAAATCACCCCAAAGCACAAAAAATTCGCTTCCAACAAAATCACCCTAAAGCACAAAAAATTCGATATCAACGAAATCATCCTAGAACACAAAAAATTCCCTTTCAACGAAATTACCCCAGGAGAGAAAAAATTTGCTTCTATCGTAGTCACCACAGAGCACGAAATATTCATTCCCAATGTTATCACACCAGAACACAAAAAATTAGCTTCCAACGAAATTAACCCTGAAGAGAAAAAATTCGCTTCAAACAAAATCACCAGACAGCACAAAAAATTCGCTTCCAACTAAATACCCTAGAACACAAAAAATTCTCTTTCAACGAAAACACCCGAGAACAAAAAAAATTCGCTTCCAACGAAATCACCACAGAGCACAAAAAATTAGCTTCCAACGAAATGACTCCAGAGCACAGAGAACACGCTTCCAAAGAAATGACCCCAGAACACAAAAAATTCACTGCCAACAAAATCACCTAGAACACAAAAAATTCGCTTTCAACGAAATCATCCGAGAAAAAAAATTTACTTCCAACGTAATCACCACAGAGCACAAAAAATTCGCTTCCCGTAAAATGACCCTATAACATAAAAAATTCGCTTCAATCGAAATCACCAGAGAAGACAAAATATGCGCTTCCAACCAAATACCCCAGAGCACAAAAAAAAATTGCTTACAACGAAATCACCCTGGAACATAAAAACTTCGCTTTCAACAAAATGAACAGGGGATACAAAAAATTCGCTTCCAACGAAATCACCCCAGAGCACAAAAAATTCTCTTCCAACGAAATGACCCCCTACGTCAAAAATTTTCTTCCAGCGAAAAACAGTAGAACACAAAAAATTCGCTTCCTACGAAATTACCCAAGAAAACAAAAAATTCGCTTGCAACCAAATCTTCGGAGAACACAAATATTCGCTTCCAAAGAAATCACACTAGAGCACAAAAAATTCGCTTACAACGAAGTGACTCCAGAGCACAGAAAACACGCTTGCAAAGAAATGACCCCATACTTCAAAAATTTGTTTCCATCGAAATCACCCGAAAACATAAAAAATTCGCTTCCAAAGAAATGAACTCAGACTTCAAAAATTTTCTTCCATCGAAAAGACCAGAGAACACATAAAATTCGCTTTCAACGAAATTACCCCTGAACACAAAAAATTCACTTCTAAAGAAAACTATTGAGAATACAAATATTGGCTTCCAAAGAAATCATCCCAGAGCACAAAAAATTTGCTTCCAAAGAAATCACCCCAGAGTACAAAAATTCCCTTCCAACAAAATCACCCAAGAACACAAATATTGGCTTCCATTGAAATCACCCCAGAAGACAAAAATTTCGCTTCCAACGAAATGACTCCAGAGCACAGAAAAAACGCTTCCATCGAAAAACCGGAGAACATAAAAAATTCGCTTCCACTGAAATTACCCCAGAACACAAAAAATTCTCTTGCAACGAAATTTTCTGAGAACACAAATATTCACTTCCAACGAAATCACCCCAGAACAAAAAAATTCGCTTCCAACGAAATGACTCCAGAGCACAGAAAACACGCTTCCAACAAAATGACCCCCTACTTCAAAAATTCGCTTCCATCGAAAAAACCGGAGAACACAAAAATACGCTTCCAAAGAAATTACCCCAGAACACAAAAAATTTGCTTGGAAGGAAATCTCCTGAGAACACAAATATTCGCTTCCAAAAAATCACCCCAGAGAACAAAAAAATTCGCTTGCAACGCAATCTTCTGAGAACACATATATTCGCTTCCAACGAAATCACCCCAGAACACAAAAAATTCGCTTCCAATGAAATGACTCAAGATCACAGAAAACACGCTTCCAACGAAACGACCCCCTAATTCTAAAATTTGCTTCCATCGAAAAAACCGGAGAACATAAAAAATTCGCTTCCAAAGAAATGACTCCAGAGCACAGAAAACACGCTTCCAATGAAATGACCCCAGAAAACAAAAATTTCACTTCCAACGAAATCACCCTAGAACACAAAAAATTCGCTTCCAACGAAATCATCCTAGAACACAAAAAATTCGCATCCAACGAAATGACTCCAGAGCACAGAAAGCACGCTTCCAATGAAATGACCCCAGAAAACAAAAATTTCGCTTCCATCGTAATCACCGCAAAACACAAAAATTCACATCCAACGAAAAGACCCAGAGCACAGAAAATATGCTTTCAACGAAATGACCCCCTATTTCAAAAATTTGCTTCATTCAAAAAAACTGGAGACACAAAGAATTCGCCTCCAACGAAATCACCCCAGAACACAAAAAATTTGCTTCCAAAAAATTACTCTAGAGAACAGAAAACACCCTACCTACAAAAGAAACCCATACTTCAAAAAAATTCGCTTCCAACAAAATCACCCCAGAACAAAATCTTTTCCTTTCAACGAGATCACCCCAGAGCACAAAAAAATTATTACAACGAAATTACCCCAGAACACAAGACACACTCTTCCAACAAAATCACCCCAGAGCACAAAAAATTCATTTCCAACGAAATTACCCCAGAACACAAAAAATTCGCTTCCAACGAAATCACCCAAGAGCACAAAAAATTTGCTTCCAACGAAATGACTCCATAGCTAGAAAACATGCTTCGAACAAAATGACCCCCTACTTCAAACATTTGCTTCCATCGAAATCACCCGAGAACACAAAAAATTCGCTTCCAATGAAATCTCCCCAGAACATAAAACATTCGCTTCCAACAAAATGACTCCTGAGCACAGAAAACACGCTTCTAACGAAATCACCCCATACTTAAAAATATTCTCGTCCAACGAAATTATCCCAGAGCAGAAAACATTTGCTTCCAACGAAATCACCCCAGAGTACAAAAAATTCGCTTGCAACGAAATCACCCTAAAGCACAAAAAATTCGATATCAACGAAATCATCCTAGAACACAAAAAATTCCCTTTCAACGAAATTACCCCAGGATAGAAAAAATTTGCTTCTATCGTAGTCACCACAGAGCACGAAATATTCGTTCCCAATGTAATCACACCAGAACACAAAAAATTCACTTCCAACGAAATCACGCTCGAACACAAAAAATTAGCTTTTTCAACGAAATCACCCGAGAACACAAAAAATTCGCTTCCAATGAAATCACCCCAGAGCACAAAAAATTCGCTTGCAATGAAATCTCCTGAGAACATAAATGTTCGCTTCCAACGAAAGGACTCCAGAGCACAGAAAACACGCTTCCAACGAAATCACCCCAAAACACAAAACATTGTCTTCTAACGTAATTACATCAGAACACAAACATTCGCTTCCAAAGATATCATCCCAGAGCACAAAAAATTCGCTTCCAAAGAAATTACCCCAGAACACAAAAAATTCTTTTCAAAGAAATCTCCTGAGAACACAAATATTCGCTTCCAAGGAAATCATCCCAGAGCACAAAAAAATTCGCTTTCTATGAAATCAACCTAGAACACAAAAAATTCCCTTTCAAAGAAATCATCTGATAACACAAAAAATTCATGTCCAGCGAAATTATCACAGAACAGAAAAAATTCTCTTCCAACGAAAATTAGCTTTCAATGAAATCACCCCAGAGCACAAAAAATTCCCTTCGAACGAAATGACTCCATCGAAAAACCGGAGAACATAAAAAATTCGCTTCCCACGAAATTACCCCAGAACACAAAAAATTCGCTTGCAACGAAATCTTCTGAGAACACATATATTTGCTTCCAACGAAATCACCCCAGAACATAAAAAATTCGCTTCCAATAAAATGACTCCAGAGCACAGAAAACACGCTTCCAACGAAATGACCCCCTAATTCCAAAATTTGCTTCCATCGAAAAAACCGGAGAACATAAAAAATTCGCTTCCAACGAAATGACTCCAGAGCACAGAAAACACGCTTCCAATGAAATGACCCCAGAAAACAAAAATTTCGCTTCCAACGAAATCACCCTAGAACATAAAAAATTCGCTTCCATCGAAATCACCGCAAAACACAAAAATTCACCTCCAATGAAAAGACTCCAAAGCACAGAAAACACGCTTCCAACGAAATGACCCCCTACTTGAAAAATTTTCTTCCATCAAAACAACCAGCGAACACAAAAAATTAGCTTCCAATGAAATTACACCAAAACACAAAAAATTAGCTTGCAACGAAATCTCCTGAGAACACAAATATTCGCTTCCGACGAAAACCGAAGAACACAAAAAATTCGCATCCAAAAAAATTAAGCCAGAATAGAAAAAAATTACTTCCAACCGAATCAACCCAGAGCACAAAAAATTCCCTTCCAACAAAATCACCCAAGAACACAAATATTGGCTTCCAACGAAATTACCCCAGAACTGAATAAAATCACCTGAGTACGCATATATTTGCTAACAACGAAATTACCCCAGAACAGAAAAAATTTGCTTCCATCGAAATCACCCCAGAACACAAAACTTTGCTTCCAAAGAAATCACCACAGAACACAAAAATTCGCTTCCAACAAAATCACCCCAGAACACAAAAAATTTGCTCCCAAAGAAATCACCGCAGAACACAAAAATTTTGCTTCCAACGAAATGACTCCAGAACACAGAAAAAACGCTACCAACGGAATCACTCGAGAACACAAAAAATTCGCTTCCAACGAAATCATCCTAGAACACAAAAAATTCGCATCCAATGAAATGACTCCAGAGCACAGAAAACACACTTCCAATGAAATGACCCCAGAAAACAAATATTTCGCTTCCATCGAAATCACCGCAAAACACAAAAATTCACATCGAACGAAAAGACTCCAGAACACAGAAAAAACGCTACCAACGAACTCACCCGAGAACACAAAAAATTTGCTTCCAACGAAATCATCCTAGAACACAAAAAATTCGCATCCAACGAAATGACTCCAGAGCACAGAAAACACGCTTCCAGTGAAATGACCCTAGAAAACAAAAATTTCGCTTCCATCGAAATCACCGAAAAACACAAAAATTCACGTCCAACGAAAAGACTCCAGAGCACGTAAAAAAACACGCTTCCAACGAAATGACCCCCTATTTCAAAAATTTGCTTCATTCGAAAAAACCGGAGACACAAAGAATTCGCCTTCCACGAAATCACCCCAGAACACAAAAAATTCGCTTCCAACGATATTACCCCAGAAGAAAAAAAATTTGCTTCCAACGAAATCTCCTAAGAACACAAATATTCGCTTCCAAAGAAATCACCCTTAGCACAAAAAATTTGCTTCCAAAGAAATCACCCCAGAGTACAAAAATTCCCTTCCAACAAAATCACCCAAGAACCCAAATATTGGCTTCCAACGAAATCACCCCAGAACACAAAAAATTCGCTTCTAACAAAATCACCCTAGAACACAAAAATTCCCTTTCAAAGAAATCACCCGAGAACAAAAAAAAATTCGCTTCCAATGAAATCACCCCAGAGAACAAAAATTTCGCTTCCAATGAGTTGACTCCAGAGCACAGAAAACACGCTTCCAAAGAAATGATCCCCTACTTCAAAAATTTGCTTCCATTGAAAAGACAGGAGAACACAAAAATTCTCTTCCAACAATATTACCCCAGAGACAAAAAATTATTTTCCAACGAAATCTCGTGAGAACACAAATATTCGCTTCCAAAGATATCATCCCATAGAACAAAAAATTCGCTTCCAACGAAATTACCCCAGAGCACAAAACATTCGCTTCCAACGAAATCACCCCAGAATACAAAAAAATTCGCTTCCAAAGAAATAACCCAAGAATATAAAAAATTCGCTTCCAAAGAAATAATCCAAGAATGTAAAAAATTCGCTTCGATCAAAATCACCCGAGAACACAAAAAATTCGATTCCAACGAAATTACCCCAGATTACAAGAAATTCCTTCCAACGAAATAACGCCAGAGCACAAAAAATTCCCTTCCAACGAAAGGACTCCAGAGCACAGAAAACACGAATCCAACGACATGACCCCCTATTTCAAATATTTGCTTCCATGGAAATCACCTGAGAACACAAAAAATTCGCTTCCAACTAAATTACCCCAGAAGACAAAAATTTCTTTTCCAACGAAACCTCCTGAGAACACAAATATTCGCTTCCAACGAACTCACCCCAGAGCACAAAAAACTCGCTTCCAAAGAAATCACCCTAGAATATAAAAAATTCGCTTTCAACGATATCACCTGAGAATACAAAAAATTCGCTTCCAAAGAAATTACCCCAGAACACAAAAAATTCGCTTGCAATGAAATCTCCTGAGAACACAAATATTCGTTTCCAATGAAATCACCCCAGAGCACAAAAAAGTCGTTTCCAACGAAATGACTCCAGGGCACAGAAAGCACGCTTCCAACGAAATTACCCCCTACTTCAAAAATTTGTTTCCATCGAAATCACCTGAGAACACAAAAAATTCACTTCCAACGAAATCACCCCAGAACACAAAAAATTCGCTTGCAACGAAATCTCCTGAGAACACAAATATTCGCTTCCAGCGAAATCACACCAAAGCACAAAAAATTCGCATCCAACGAAATGACTCCAGAGCACAGAAAACACGCTTGCAACGAAATGACCCCTACTTCAAAAATTTGCTTCCCTCGAATAAACCGGAGAACACAAAAAATTCTCTTCCAACGAGATTACCCCAGAAGACAAAAAATTCTTTTCCAATGAAATCTCCTGAGAACACAAATATTCGCTTCCAACGAAATCACTCCAGAATAAAAAAAATTCGCTTCCAGCGAAATTACTCCAGAGCACAGAAAACATGCTTTCAACAAAATGATCTCATTCTTCAAAAATTTGCTTCCTTCGAAATCACCAGAGAACACAAAAAATTCGCTTCCAACGAAATTACTCCAGAGCACAGAAAACACGCTTCCAACGAAATGACCCCCTACTTAGAAAATTCGCTTCCATCGAAAAAACCGGAGAACACAAAAATACGCTTCCAACGAAATTACCCCAGAACACAAAAAATTCGCTTCCAACGAAATCTCCTGAGAACACAAATATTCGCTTCCAAAGCAATCACCCCAGAGCACAAAAAATTCGCTTTCAACGAAATCTTCTGAGAACACATATATTCGCTTCCAACGAAATCACCCCAGAACACAAAAAATTTGCTTCCAATGAAATGACTCAAGATCACAGAAAACACGCTTCCAATGAAATGAACCCCTATTTCAATAATTTGCTTCCATTGAAAAAACCAGAGAACACAAAAAATTAGCTTCCTTCGAAATTACCCCAGAACACAAAAAATAGGCTTCCAACGAAATGAATCCAGAGCACAGAAAACAAGCTTCCAACGAAATGATCCCATACTTCAAAAATTTGCTTCCATTGAAATAATCTGAGAACACAAAAAATTTGCTTCCAACCAAATTACCTCAGAAGACAAAAATTTCTTTTCCAACGAAATCTCCTGTGGACACAAATATTTGTTTCCAATGAAATCACCCCAGAGCACAAAAAAACTCGTTTCCAACGAAATGATTCCAGGGCTCAGAAAACATGCTTCCAAAGAAATGACCCCCTACTTCAAAAATTAGCTTCCATCGAATAAACCAGAGAACACAAAAAATTCTCTTCCAACGAGATTACCCCAGAAGACAAAAAATTCTTTTCCAACGAAATCTCCTGAGAACACAAATATTCGCTTCCAAAGATAACATCCCAGAGCACAAAAAATTCGCTTCCAACAAAAGCCCCCGATAACACAAAAAATTCACGTCCAAAGAAATTATCACAGAACAGAAAAAAATTTGCTTCCATCGAAATCACCCCAGAATAAAAAAAATTTTCTTCCAACGAAATCACGCTACAACACAAAAAATTACCTTTTTCAACGAAATCACCCGAAAACACAAAATTTCCTTTCAAAGAAATCACCCGAGAACACAAAAAATTCGTTTCCAATGAAATCACCCCAGAACACAAAAAATTCGCTTGCAATGAAATCTCCTGAGAACACAAATATTCGCTTCCAACGAAATCGTCCCAGAGCACAAAAGATTCGCTTCCAACGAAACCACCCTAGAACGCAAAAATTCCCTTTCAATGAAATCACCCGAGAACACAAAAAATTCGCTTCCTACGAAATCACCCCAGAACACAAAAAGTTCCCTTCCAACGAAAGGACTCCAGAGCACAGAAAACAAGCTTCCAACGAAATGACCCCCTACTTAAAAAATTTGCTTCCATCGAAAAACCGGAGAAGATAAAAAATTTGCTTCCAAAGAAATTACCACAGAACACAAAAAATTCGCTTGTAACGAAATTTTCTGAGAACACAAATATTCGCTTCCAACGAAATCACCCCACAACAAAAAAATTCGCTTGCAACGAAATTTTCTGAGAACACAAATATTCGCTTCCAACGAAATTACCCCAGAACACAAAAAATTCGCTTGCAACGAAATTTTCTGAGAACACAAATATTCGCTTCCAACGAAATCACCCCAGAACCCAAAAATTCGCTTCCAACGAAATGACTCCAGAGCACAGAAAACATGCTTTCAACAAAATGATCTCATACTTCAAAAATTTGCTTCCATCGAAATCACCAGAGAACACAAAAAATTCGCTTCCAACGAAATGACTCCAGAGCACAGAAAACACGCTTCAAACGAAATGACCCCCTACTTAAAAAATTCGCTTCCATCGATAAAACTGGAGAACACAAAAATACGCTTCCAACGAAATTATCCCAGAACACAAATAATTCGCTTGCAACGAAATCTCCTGAGAACACAAATATTCGCTTCCAAAGCAATCACCCCAGAGCACAAAAAATTCGCTTTCAACGAAATCTTCTGAGAACACATATATTCACTTCCAACGAAATCACCCCAGAACACAAAAAATTCGCTTCCATTGAAATGACTCCAGATCACAGAAAACACGCTTCCAATGAAATGACCCCCTATTTCAATAATTTGCTTCCATTGAAAAAACCAGAGAACACAAAAAATTAGCTTCCTTCGAAATTACCCCAGAACACAAAAAATAGGCTTCCAACGAAATGAATCCAGAGCACAGAAAACAAGCTTCCAACGAAATGATCCCATACTTCAAAAATTTGCTTCCATTGAAATAATCTGAGAACACAAAAAATTCGCTTCCAACGAAATTACCTCAGAAGACAAAAATTTCTTTTCCAACGAAATCTCCTGAGGACACAAATATTTGTTTCCAATGAAATCACCCCAGAGCACAAAAAAACTCGTTTCCAACGAAATGATTCCAGGGCTCAGAAAACACGCTTCCAACGAAATGACCCCCTACTTCAAAAATTTGCTTCCATCGAATAAACCAAAGAACACAAAAAATTCTCTTCCAACGAGATTACCCCAGAAGACAAAAAATTCTTTTCCTACGAAATCTTCTGAGAACACAAATATTCGCTTCCAAAGAAACCATCCCAGAGCACAAAAAAATTCGCTTCCAACAAAAGCCCCCGATAACACAAAAAATTCACGTCCAAAGAAATTATCACAGAACAGAAAAAAATTTGCTTCCATCGAAATCACCCCAGAATAAAAAAAATTTTCTTCCAACGAAATCACGCTACAACACAAAAAATTAGCTTTTTCAACGAAATCACCCGAAAACACAAAATTTCCTTTCAAAGAAATCACTCGAGAACACAAAAAATTCGCTTCCAATGAAATCACCCCAGAACACAAAAAATTCGCTTGCAACGAAATTTTCTGAGAACACAAATATTTGCTTCCAACGAAATCACCCCAGAACACAAAAATTAGCTTCCAACGAAATTACCCCAGAGCACAGAAAACATGCTTCCAACGAAATGAACCCTTTCTTCAAAAATTTGCTTCCATCGAAATCACCCGAGAACACAAAAAATTCGCTTCCAACGAAATGACTCTAGAGCACAGAAAACACACTTCCAACGAAATGACCCCCTACTTAAAAAATTCGCTTCTATCGAAAAAACCGGAGAACACAAAAATACGCTTCCAACGATATTACCCCAGAAGACAAAAAATTCTTTTCCAACAAAATCTCCTGAGAGCACACATATTCGCTTCCAAAGATATCATTCCAGAGCACAAAAAATTGGCTTCGAACGAAATCACCCTAGAGTACGAAAAATTCACTTCCAAAGAAATGAATCCAGAGCACTGAAAACATGCTTCCAACGATATGACCCCATATTTCAAAAATTTGCTTCCATCGAAATCATCCGAGAACACAAAAATTTCGCTTCCGACGAAATTTCCTGGGAACACAATATCTGCTTCCAAAGAAATCCTCACAGAGCACAAAAAAATTCGCTTCCAACGAAATCACCCTAGAACACAAAAAATTCCCTTTCAACGAAATCACCCGAGAACACAAAAAATTCACGTCCAACGAAATTACCACAGAACAGAAATAATTTGCTTCCATCGAAATCACCCCAGAACACAAAAATTTCGCTTCTAATGAAATCACGCCAGAACACAAAAATTAGCTTTCAATGAAATCACCCGAGAACACAAAAAATAGGCTTCCAACAAAATCACCCCAGAGCACAAAAAATTCCCTTCCAACGAAATGACTCCAGAGCACAGAAAACACGATTCCAACGAAATGACCCCCTACTTCAAAAACTTGCTTCCATCGAAAAACCGGAGAAGATAAAAAATTCGCTTCCAACGAAATAACCCCAGAACACAAAAAATTTGCTTGCAACGAAATTTTCTGAGAACACAAATATTCGCTTCCAACGAAATCACCCCAGAACACAAAAAATTAGCTTCCAACGAAATTACCCCAGAGCACAGAAAACATGCTTCCAACGAAATGAACCCTTTCTTCAAAAATTTGCTTCCATCGAAATCACCCGAGAACACAAAAAATTCGCTTCCAACGAAATGACTCCAGAGCACAGAAAACACACTTCCAACGAAATGACCCCCTACTTAAAAAATTCGCTTCCATCGAAAAAACCGGAGAACACAAAAATACGCTTCCAACGAAATTACCCCAGAACACAAAAAATTCGCTTGCAACGAAATCTCCTGAGAACACAAATATTCGCTTCCAAAGAAATCACCCCAGAGCACAAAAAATTCGCTTTCAACGAAATCTTCTGAGAACACATATATTCGCTTCCAACGAAATCACCCCAGAACACAAAAAATTCGCTTCCATTGAAATGACTCCAGATCACAGAAAACACGCTTCCAATGAAATGACCCCCTATTTCAATAATTTGCTTCCATTGAAAAAACCGGAGAACACAAATATTAGCTTCCAACGAAATTACCCCAGAACACAAAAAAATTTGCTTGCAACGAAATTTTCTGAGAACACAAATATTCGCTTCCAACGAAATCACTCCAGAACAAAAAAAAATTCGCTTCCATCGAAATTACTCCAGAGCACAGAAAACATGCTTTCAACAAAATGATCTCATACTTCAAAAATTTGCTTCCTTCAAAATCACCAGAGAACACAAAAAATTCGCTTCCAACGAAATGACTCCAGAGCACAGAAAACACGCTTCTAACGAAATGACCCCCTATTTCAATAATTTGCTTCCATTGAAAAAACCAGAGAACACAAAAAATTAGCTTCCATCGAAATTACCCCAGAACACAAAAAATAGGCTTCCAACGAAATGAATCCAGAGCACAGAAAACAAGCTTCCAACGAAATGATCCCATACTTCAAAAATTTGCTTCCTTTGAAATAATCTGAGAACACAAAAAATTCGCTTCCAACGAAATTACCTCAGAAGATAAAAATTTCTTTTCCAACGAAATGTCCTGAGGACACAAATATTTGTTTCCAATGAAATCACCCCAGAGCACAATAAAACTCGTTTCCAACGAAATGATTCCAGGGCTCAGAAAACACGCTTCCAACGAAATGACCCCCTACTTCAAAAATTTGCTTCCATCGAATAAACCGGAGAACACAAAAAATTCTCTTCCAACGAGATTACACCAGAAGACAAAAAATTCTTTTCCAACAAAATCTCCTGAGAGCACACATATTCGCTTCCAAAGATATCATTCCAGAGCACAAAAAATTGGCTTCGAACGAAATCACCCGAAAACAAAAAATTCGCTTCTAACGAAATTACCCCAGAACACAATAAATTCGCTTCCAACGATACCTCCTGAGAACACAAATATTTGCTTCCAAAGAAATCATCCCAGAGCACAAAAAAATTCGCTTCCAACGAAATCACCCTGGAACACAAAAAATTCCCTTTCAACCAAATCCCCCGAGAACACAAAAAATTCACGTCCAACGAAATTACCACAGAACAGAAAAATTTTGCTTCCATTGAAATCACCCCTGAACACAAAATATTCGCGGCCAAAGAAATCACCGGAGAACACAAAAAATTCGCTTCCAACGTAATTACCCGAGAACACAAAAAATTCGCTTCCAACGAAATCAACCTTGAACACAAAAAATTCCCTTTCAACGAACTCACCCGAGAACAAAAAATTTCGCTTCTAACGAAATCACCCCAGAGAAAAAAAAATTCCCTTCCAACGAAATGACTCCAGAGCACAGAAAACACTTTTCCAACGAAATGACCTGCTACTTCAAAAATTTGCTTTGATCGAAAAAACTGGAGAACACAAAAAATTCACTTCCATCGAAATCACCCCAGGACACAGAAAATTCACTTTCAACGAAATCACCCTAGAACACAAAAAATTCCCTTTCAATGAAATCACCCGAGAACACAAAATATTCGATTCCAACGAAATCACCCCAGACCACAAAAAATTCCCTTCCAACGAAATGAATCCAGAGCACAGAAAACACGCTTCCAACGAAATGAGCCCAGAACACAAAAAATTCCCTTTCAACGAAATCACCACAGAACCCAAAAAATTTGCTTCCAACGAAATCACCACAGAGTACAAAAAATTTGCTTCCAACGAAATGACTCAAGAGCACAGAAAACAGGCATCCAAAGAAATGACCCCAGAACACAAAAAATTCCCTTTCAACGAAATCACCAGAGAACACAAAAAATTCACTTCCAACGAAATCAACACAGAGTACAAAAAATTGGCTTCCAACAAAATGACTCCATCGCACAGAAAACACGCTTCCAACGAAATGACCCCAGAGCACTAAAAATTCGCGGCCAACGAAATCACCCGAGAACACAAAAAATTAGCTTCCAACCAATTCACCCCCGAACCCAAAAAATTCGCTTCCAACCAAATGACTCCAGAGCACAGAAAACAGGCTTCCAACGAAATCACCCCAGAACACAAAAAATTTGCTTCCATCGAAAATACCCGAGAACACAAAAAATTCGCTTCCAACGAAATTACCCCAGAACACAAAAAATTCGCTTCCAACGAAATCACCCAGAACACAAAAAATTTGCTTCCAACGAAATCACCCAAGAGCACAAAAATTCGCTTCCATCGAAATGACTCCAGAACACAGAAAACACGCTTCCAACTAAATGACCCCAGAACACTAAAAATTCCCGGCCAAAGAAATCACCCGAGAACACAAAAAATTCGCTTCCAACGAAATGACTCCAGAGCACAGAAAACAATGTAGCAATGAAATGACCAGAGAACACAAAAAATTCACTTTCAATGAAATCACCTGAGAACAAAAAAATTCACGTCCAACGAAATTACCCCAGAATAGAAAAAAATTTGCTTCCGACGAAATCACCCCAGAGCACAAAAAATTCCCTTCCAATAAATCACCTGAGAACAAAAATATTCGCTTCCCACAAAATTACCCCAGGACGGAAAAATTTCCTTCCATCGAAATCACTGCAGAACACAAAAAATTCGCTTCCAACGAAATGATTCCAGAGCACAGAAAACACGCTTCCAACGCAATCACCCCAGAGCAGAAAAAAATTCCTTCCAACGAAATAACACTAGAACACACAAAATTCCCTTTCAACGAAATCACCCTAGAACCCAAAAAAAATTGCTTCCAATGAAATCACCCAAGAGCACAAAAAATTAGCTTCCAATGAAATGATTCCAGAGCACAGAAAACATGCTTCCAATGAAATGATGCCAGAACACTAAAAATTTCCTTTCAATGAAATCACCCGAGAACACAAAAAATTCACTTCCAAAGTAATTACCCCAGAAAACAAAAATGCGCTTCCAACGAAATCACCCTAGAACACAAAAAATTCCCTTTAAATGAAATCACCCGAGAACACAAAAAATTCACTTTCAATGAAATCACCTGAGAACAAAAAAATTCATGTCCAACGAAATTACCCCAGAATAGAAAAAATTTGCTTCCGACGAAATCACCCCAGAGCACAAAAAATTCCCTTCCAATAAATCACCTGAGAACAAAAATATTCGCTTCCCACAAAATTACCCCAGGACGGAAAAAATTTCCTTCCATCAAAATCACTGCAGAACACAAAAAATTCGCTTCCAACGAAATGATTCCAGAGCACAGAAAACACGCTTCCAACGCAGTCACCCCAGAGCACAAAAAAATTCCTTCCTACGAAATGACACCAGAACACAAAAAATTCCCTTTCAACGAAATCACCCTAGAACCCAAAAAAAATTGCTTCCAATGAAATCACCCAAGAGCACAAAAAATTAGCTTCCAACGAAATGATTCCAGAGCACAGAAAACATGCTTCCAATGAAATGATGCCAGAACACTAAAAATTTCCTTTCAATGAAATCACCCGAGAACACAAAAAACTCGCTTCCAAAGTAATTACCCCAGAAAACAAAAAATGCGCTTCCAACGAAATCACCCTAGAACACAAAAAATTCCCTTTAAATGAAATCACCCGAGAACACAAAAAATTCGCTTCCAACAAAATTTCCACAGAACACAAAAAATTCGCTTCCAACGAAATCACCCCAGAACACAAAAAATTCGCTTCTAACGAAATGACTCCAGAGCACAGAAAACAGGCTTCCAAAGAAATGACCCCAGAACACAAAAATTCCCTTTCAACGAAATCACCCGAGAACACAAAAAATTCACTTCCAACGAAATCACCACAGAGTACAAAAAATTGGCTTCCAACAAAATGACTCCATCGCATAGAAAACACGCTTCCAACGAAATGACCCCAGAGCACTAAAAATTCGCGGCCAACGAAATCACCCGAGAACACAAAAAATTAGCTTCCAACCAATTCACCCCAGAACCCAAAAAATTCGCTTCCAACCAAATGACTCCAGAGCACAGAAAACAGGCTTCCAACGAAATCACCCCAGAACACAAAAAATTTGCTTCCATCGAAAATACCCGAGAACACAAAAAATTCGCTTCCAACGAAATCACCCTAGAACATAAAAAATTCGCTTTCAACGAAATCACCCGAGAATAGAAAAAATTCGCTTCCAACGAAATCACCCCAGAGCACAAAAAATTCGCTTGCAACGAAATATCCTGAGAACACAAATATTAGCTTCCAATCAAATCACCCCAGAGCACAAAAAATTCGCTTCCAATGAAATTACCCCAGAACACAAAAAATTGCTTCCATGAAAACACCCCAGAACACAAAAAATTCGCTTCCACCGAAATGACTCCAGAGCACAGAAAACATACTTCCAACGAAATGACCCCCTGCTTCAAAAATTTGCTTCCATCGAAAAAACCGGAGAAAACAAAATATTCGCTTCCAACAAAATTACCCCGGAACACAATAAATTCGCTTCCAACGATACCTCCTGAGAACACAAATATTTGCTTCCAAAAAAATCATCCCAGAGCACAAAAAAATTCGCTTCCAACGAAATCACCCTGGAACACAAAAAATTCCATTTCAACAAAATCACCCGAGAACAGAAAAATTCACATCCAACGAAATTACCACAGAACAGAAAAATTTTGCTTCCATCGAAATCACCCCTGAACACAAAAAATTCGCTGCCAACGAAATCTCCCAGAACACAAAAAATTTGCTACCAACGAAATCACCCCAGATCACAAAATATTCGCTTCCTACGAAATGACTCCAGAGCACAGAAAACACGCTTCCAACTAAATGACCCCAGAACACTAAAAATTCGCGGCCAAAGAAATCACCCGAGAACACAAAAAATTCGCTTCCAATGTAACTACCCCAGAACACAAAAAATTCGCTTCCAACGAAATCACCCCAGAGAACAAAAAATTCCCTTCCAACGAAATGACTCCAGAGCACAGAAAACACGATTCCAACGAAATGATCTGCTACTTCAAAAATTTGCTTCGATCGAAAAAACCGGAGGACACAAAAAATTCACTTCCATCGAAATCACCCCAGGACACAGAAAATTCACTTTCAACGAAATCACCCTAAAACACAAAAAATTCCTTTTCAATGAAATCATACGAGAACACAAAATATTCGCTTCCAACGAAATCACCCCAGAGCACAAAAAATTCCCTTCCAACGAAATGACTCCAGAGCACAGAAAACAGGCTTCCAAGGAAATGAACCCAGAACACAAAAAATTCCCTTTCAACGAAATCTCCCGAGAACCAAAAAAAATTTCCTTCCAAGGAAATCACTCAAGAGCACAAAAAATTCGCTTTAAACGTAATGACTCCAGAGCACAGAAAACACACTTCCAATGAAATGATGCCAGAACACTAAAAATTTCCTTTAAACGAAATCACCCGAGAACACAAAAAATTCCCTTTAAATGAAATCACACGAGAACACAAAAAAATCGCTTCCAACGAAATCAACCCAGAGCACCAAAAATTCTCTTCCAACCAAGTGACTCCAGAGCACAGAAAACACGCTTCCAACAAAATGACACCCTACTTCAAAAATTTACTTCCATCGAAAAAACCGGACAACACAAAAAATTCGCTTCCAACACAATTTCCACAGAACACAAAAAATTCGCTTCCAACGAAATCACCCCGGAACACAAAAAATTCGCATCGAAAGAAATGACTCCAGAGCACAGAAAACAGGTGTCCAAAAAAATGACCCCAGAACACAAAAAGTTCCCTTTCAACGAAATCACCCGAGAACACAAAAAATTCACTTCCAAAGGAATCAACACAGAGTATAAAAAATTGGCTTCCAACAAAATGACTCCATAGCACAGAAAACAGGCTTCCAACGAAATGACCCCAGAACACGAAAAATTCGCGGCCAACGAAATCACCCGAGAACACAAAAAAATCGCTTCCAACGTAATTACCCCAGAACACAAAAAATTCGCTTCCAACGAAATCACCCCAGAGCACAAAAAATTCCCTTTCAACGAAATGACTCCAGATCACAGAAAACACGCTTCCAACGAAATGACACCCTCCTTCAAAAATTTGCTTCCATCGAAAAAACCGGAGAACACAAAAAATTCACTTCCAACAAAATTTCCACAGAACACAAAAAATTCGCTTTCAACGAAATCACCCCAGAACACAAAAAATTCGCTTCTAACGAAATGACTCCAGAGCACAGAAAACAGGCTTCCAAAGAAATGACCCCAGAACACAAAAATTCCCTTTCAAAGAAATCACCCGAGAACACAAAAAATTCACTTCCAACAAAATCACCACAGAGTACAAAAAATTCGCTACCAACGAAATGACTCCAGAGCACAGAAAACATGCTTCCAACGAAATGACACACTATTTCAAAATTTGCTTCCATCGAAAAGACCGGGGAACACAAAAAATTCTCTTCCACGATATTACCCCAGAAGACAAAAAATTCTTTTCCAACGAAAACTCCTGAGAACACAAATATTCGCTTCCAAAGATATCATCCCAGAGCACAAAAAATTCGCTTCCAACGAAATCACCCAAGAAAACAAAAATTCCCTTTCAACGAAATCACCCGAGAACACCAAAATATCGCTTCCAATGAAATCACCCCAGAGCACAAAAAATTCGCTTCCAACGAAATGACTCGAGAGGACATAAAACAATGTAGCAATGAAATGACCCGAGAACACAAAAAAATCGCTTCCAAAGAAATCACCCTAGAACATAAAAATTGGCTTCCATCGAAATAACCACAGAAGACAAAAAATTCCCTTCTAACCAAATCACCCCAGAGCTCAAAAAATTCGCTTCCAACGAAATCACCCTAGAACATAAAAAATTCGCTTTCAACGAAATCACCCGAGAATAGAAAAAATTCGCTTCCAACGAAATCACCCCAGAGCACAAAAAATTCGCTTGCAACGAAATATCCTGAGAACACAAATATTAGCTTCCAATCAAATCACCCCAGAGCACAAAAAATTCGCTTCCAACGAAATCACCCCAGAACACAAAAAATTCGTTTCCAAAGAAATGACTCCAGAGCACAGAAAACACGCTTCCAACGAAATGATACCATACTTCGAAAATTTACTTCAATCGAAAAATCCGGAGAAAACAAAAAATTCTCTTCCAACGATATTACCCCAGAAGACAAAATATTCGCTTCCAAAGAAATCTCCTGAGAACACAAATATTCGCTTCGAAAGAAATCATCCCAGAGCACAAAAAAATTCCCGTTCAACGAAATCACCCGAGAACACAAAAAATTCACGTCCAACAAAATTACCACAGAACAGAAAAAATTTGCTTCAATCGAAATCAACCCAGAACACAATAAATTCGCTTCCAACGAAATCACCCTAGAACAGAAAAACTCCCTTTAAACGAAATCACCCCAGAGCACAAAAAATTCGCTTCCAACGAAATCACGCTACAACACAAAAAATTAGCTTTTTCAACGAAATCACCCGAAAACACAAAATTTCCTTCCAAATAAATCACCCGAGAACACAAAAAATTCGCTTCAAATGAAATCACCCCAGAATACAAAAAATTCGCTTGCAATGAAATCTCCTGAGAACACAAATATTTGCTTCCAACGAAATCGTCCCAGAGCACAAAAGATTCGCTTCCAACGAAATCACCCTAGAACGCAAAAATTCCCTTTCAATGAAATCACCCGAGAACACAAAAAATTCGCTTCCTACGAAATCACCCCAGAACACAAAAAGTTCCCTTCCAACGAAAGGACTCCAGAGCACAGAAAATAAGCTTCCAACGAAATGACCACCTACTTAAAAAATTTGCTTCCATCGAAAAACCGGAGAACATAAAAAATTCGCTTCCAAAGAAATTACCCCAGAACACAAAAAATTCGCTTGCAACGAAATTTTCTGAGAACACAAATATTCGCTTCCAACGAAATCACCCCAGAACACAAAAAATTCGCTTCCAACGAAATGACTCCAGAGCACAAAAACACGCTTCCAAGGCAATGACCCCCTATTTCAAAAATTTGCTTCCATCGAAAAACCCGTAGAATACAAAAAATTCGCTTCCAACGAACTTACGCCAGAACACAAAAAAATCGCTTCCAACGAAATCTCCTGGGAACACAAATATTCGCTTTCAAAGAAATCATCCCAGAACACAAAAAATTCGCTTACAACAAAATCACCCGAGAACACAAAAAATTCCCTTTCAACGAAATCACCCGAGAACACAAAAAATTCACGTACATCGAAATTACCACAGAACAGAAAATATTTGCTTCCATCGAAATAACCCCAGAACACAAAAAATTCGCTTCCAACGAAATCACGCTAGAACACAAAAAAATTAGCTTAAAATGAAATCACCCCAGAGCACAAAAATTCCCTTCCAAGGAAATGAATCCAGAGCACATAAAACATGATTCCAACGAAATGACCCTCTACTTAAAAAATTTCGTTCCATCGAAATCACTGCAGAACACAAAAAATTCGCTTCCAACGAAATGATTCCAGAGCACAGAAAACACGCTTCCAACGCAATCACCCCAGAGCACAAAAAAATTCCTTCCTACGAAATGACACCAGAACACAAAAAATTCCCTTTCAACGAAATCACCCTAGAACCCAAAAAAAATTGCTTCCAATGAAATCACCCAAGAGCACAAAAAATTAGCTTCCAACGAAATGATTCCAGAGCACAGAAAACATGCTTCCAATGAAATGATGCCAGAACACTAAAAATTTCCTTTCAATGAAATCACCCGAGAACACAAAAAACTCGCTTCCAAAGTAATTACCCCAGAAAACAAAAAATGCGCTTCCAACGAAATCACCCTAGAACACAAAAAATTCCCTTTAAATGAAATCACCCGAGAACACAAAAAATTCGCTTCCAACGAAATCACGCCAGAGCACCAAAAATTCTCTTCCAACCAAGTGACTCCAGAGCACAGAAAACACGCTTCCAACAAAATGACCCCCTACTTCAAAAATTTGCTTCCATCGAAAAAACCGGAGAACACAAAAAATTCGCTTCCAACAAAATTTCCACAGAACACAAAAAATTCGCTTCCAACGAAATCACCCCAGAACACAAAAAATTCGCTTCGAACGAAATGACTCCAGAGCACAGAAAACAGGCTTCCAAAGGAATGACCCCAGAACACAAAAATTCCCTTTCAACGAAATCACCCGAGAACACAAAAAATTCACTTCCAACGAAATCACCACAAAGTACAAAAAATTCGCTACCAACGAAATGACTCCAGAGCACAGAAAACATGCTTCGAACGAAATGACACACTATTTCAAAATTTGCTTCCATCGAAAAGACCGGGGAACACAAAAAATTCTCTTCCAACGATATTACCCCAGAAGACAAAAAATTCTTTTCCAACGAAAACTCCTGAGAACACAAATATTCGCTTCCAAAGATATCATCCCAGAGCACAAGAAATTTGCTTCCAACGAAATCACCCAAGAACACAAAAATACCCTTTCAACGAAATCACCCGAGAACACCAAAATATCGCTTCCAATGAAATCACCGAGAGCACAAAAAATTCGCTTCCAACGAAATGACTCGAGAGGACATAAAACAATGTAGCAATGAAATGACCTGAGAACACAAAAAAATCACTTCCAAAGAAATCACCCTAGAACATAAAAAATTCGCTTTCAACGAAATCACCCGAGAATAGAAAAAATTCGCTTCCAACGAAATCACCCCAGAGCACAAAAAATTCGCTTGCAACGAAATATCCTGAGAACACAAATATTAGCTTCCAATCAAATCACCCCAGAGCACAAAAAATTCGCTTCCAACGAAATCACCCTAGAACAGAAAAACTCCCTTTAAACGAAATCACCCTAGATCACAAAAAATTCGCTTCCAACGAAATGACTCCAGAGCACAGAAAACACACTTCCAACGAAATGATACCATACTTCGAAAATTTGCTTCAATCGAAAAAACCGGAGAAAACAAAAAATTCTCTTCCAACGATATTACCCCAGAAGACAAAATATTCGCTTCCAAAGAAATCTCCTTAGAACACAAATATTCGCTTCGAAAGAAATCATCCCAGAGCACAAAAAAATTCCCGTTCAACGAAATCACCCGAGAACACAAAAAATTCACGTCCAACGAAATTACCACAGAACAGAAAAAATTTGCTTCCATCGAAATCACCCCAGAACACAATAAATTCGCTTCCAACGAAATCACCCTAGAACAGAAAAACTCCCTTTAAACGAAATCACCCTAGATCACAAAAAATTCGTTCCAAAGAAATGACTCCAGAGCACAGAAAACACGCTTCGAACGAAATGATACCATAGTTCAAAAATTTGCTTCCATCGAAATCACCCGAGAACAAAAAAATTCGCTTCAAACGAAATTACCCCAGAACACAAAAAATTCGCTTCCAAGGAAATCACCCAGAGCACAAAAAATTCGCTTCCATCGAAATGACTCCAGAGCACAGAAAACACGCTTCCAACTAAATGACCCCAGAACACTAAAAATTCGCGGCCAAAGAAATGACCCGAGAACACAAAAAATTTGCTTCCAATGTAATTACCCCAGAACACAAAAAATTCGCTTCCAACGAAATCACCCCAGAGAACAAAAAATTCACTTCCAACGAAATGACTCCAGAGCACAGAAAACACGATTCCAACGAAATGATCTGCTACTTCAAAAATTTGCTTCGATCGAAAAAACCGGAGGACACAAAAAATTCACTTCCATCGAAATCACCCCAGGACACAGAAAATTCACTTTCAACGAAATCACCCTAGAACACAAAAAATTCCTTTTCAATGAAATCACCCGAAAACACAAAATATTCGCTTCCAACGGAATCACCCCAGAGCACAAAAAATTCCCTTCCAACGAAATGACTCCAGAGCATAGAAAACAGGCTTCCAACGAAATGAGCCCAGAACACAAAAAATTCCCTTTCAAAGAAATCACCCGAGAACACAAAAAATTCCCTTTAAATGAAATCACCCGAGAACACAAAAAATTCGCTTCCAACGAAATCAACCCAGAGCACCAAAAATTCTCTTCCAACCAAGTGACTCCAGAGCACAGAAAACATGCTTCCAACAAAATGACACCCTACTTCAAAAATTTACTTCCATCGAAAAAACCGGACAACACAAAAAATTCGTTTCCAACACAATTTCCACAGAACACAAAAAATGCGCTTCCAACAAAATCACCCAGGAACAGAAAAAATTCGCATCGAACGAAATGACTCCAGAGCACAGAAAACAGGCATCCAAAAAAATGACCCCAGAACACAAAAAGTTCCCTTTCAACGAAATCACCCGAGAACACAAAAAATTCACTTCCAAAGAAATCAACACAGAGTATAAAAAATTGGCTTACAACAAAATGACTCCATAGGACAGAAAACAGGCTTCCAACGAAATGAGCCCAGAACACAAAAAATTCCCTTTCAAAGAAATCACCCGAGAACACAAAAAATTCCCTTTAAATGAAATCACCCGAGAACACAAAAAATTCGCTTCCAACGAAATCAACCCAGAGCACCAAAAATTCTCTTCCAACCAAGTGACTCCAGAGCACAGAAAACATGCTTCCAACAAAATGACACCCTACTTCAAAAATTTACTTCCATCGAAAAAACCGGACAACACAAAAAATTCGTTTCCAACACAATTTCCACAGAACACAAAAAATGCGCTTCCAACAAAATCACCCAGGAACAGAAAAAATTCGCATCGAACGAAATGACTCCAGAGCACAGAAAACAGGCATCCAAAAAAATGACCCCAGAACACAAAAAGTTCCCTTTCAACGAAATCACCCGAGAACACAAAAAATTCACTTCCAAAGAAATCAACACAGAGTATAAAAAATTGGCTTACAACAAAATGACTCCATAGGACAGAAAACAGGCTTCCAACGAAATGAGCCCAGAACACAAAAAATTCCCTTTCAAAGAAATCACCCGAGAACACAAAAAATTCCCTTTAAATGAAATCACCCGAGAACACAAAAAATTCGCTTCCAACGAAATCAACCCAGAGCACCAAAAATTCTCTTCCAACCAAGTGACTCCAGAGCACAGAAAACATGCTTCCAACAAAATGACACCCTATTTCAAAAATTTACTTCCATCGAAAAAACCGGACAACACAAAAAATTCGTTTCCAACACAATTTCCACAGAACACAAAAAATGCGCTTCCAACAAAATCACCCAGGAACAGAAAAAATTCGCATCGAACGAAATGACTCCAGAGCACAGAAAACAGGCATCCAAAAAAATGACCCCAGAACACAAAAAGTTCCCTTTCAACGAAATCACCCGAGAACACAAAAAATTCACTTCCAAAGAAATCAACACAGAGTATAAAAAATTGGCTTACAACAAAATGACTCCATAGGACAGAAAACAGGCTTCCAACGAAATGACCCCAGAACACTAAAAATTCGCGGCCAACGAAATCACCCGAAAACACAAAAAATTCGCTTCCAACGTAATTACCCCAGAACACAAAAAATTCGCTTCCAACGAAATCACCCTAGAGCACAAAAAATTCCCTTCCAACGAAATGACTCCAGATCACAGAAAACACGCTTCCAACGAAATGACACCCTCCTTCAAAAATTTGCTTCCATCGAAAAAACCGGAGAACACAAAAAATTCACTTCCAACAAAATTTCCACAGAACACAAAAAATTCGCTTTCAACGAAATCACCCCAGAACACAAAAAATTCGCTTCTAACGAAATGACTCCAGAGCACAGAAAACAGGCTTCCAAAGAAATGACCCCAGAACACAAAAATTCCCTTTCAAAGAAATCACCTGAGAACACAAAAAATTCACTTCCAACAAAATCACCACAGAGTACAAAAAATTCGCTACCAACGAAATGACTCCAGAGCACAGAAAACATGCTTCCAACGAAATGACACACTATTTCAAAATTTGCTTCCATCGAAAAGACCGGAGAACACAAAAAATTCTCTTCCAATGATATGATCCCAGAAGACAAAAAATTCTTTTCCAATGAAAACTCCTGAGAACACAAATATTCACTTCCAAAGATATCATCCCAGAGCACAAAAAATTTGCTTCCAACGAAATCACCCAAGAACACAAAAATTCCCTTTCAACGAAATCACCCGAGAACACCAAAATATCGCTTCCAATGAAATCACCCCAGAGCACAAAAAATTCGCTTCCAACGAAATGACTCGAGAGGACATAAAACAATGTAGCAATGAAATGACCCAAGAACACAAAAAATTCGCTTCCAAAGAAATCACCCTAGAACATAAAAATTGGCTTCCATCGAAATAACCACAGAAGACAAAAAATTCCCTTCTAACCAAATCACCCCAGAGCTCAAAAAATTCGCTTCCAACGAAATCACCCTAGAACATAAAAAATTCGCTTTCAACGAAATCACCCGAGAATAGAAAAAATTCGCTTCCAACGAAATCACCCCAGAGCCCAAAAAATTCGCTTGCAACGGAATATCCTGAGAACACAAATATTAGCTTCCAATCAAATCACCCCAGAGCACAAAAAATTCGCTTCCAACGAAATCACCCCAGAACACAAAAAATTCGTTTCCAACGAAATGACTCCAGAGCACAGAAAACACGCTTCCAATGAAATGATACCATACTTCGAAAATTTGCTTCAATCGAAAAAACCGGAGAAAACAAAAAATTCTCTTCCAACGATATTACCCCAGAAGACAAAATATTCGCTTCCAAAGAAATCTCCTGAGAACACAAATATTCGCTTCGAAAGAAATCATCCCAGAGCACAAAAAAATTCCCGTTCAACAAAATCACCCGAGAACACAAAAAATTCACGTCCAACAAAATTACCACAGAACAGAAAAAATTTGCTTCAATCGAAATCACCCCAGAACACAATAAATTCGCTTCCAACGAAATCACCCTAGAACAGAAAAACTCCCTTTAAACGAAATCACCCCAGAGCACAAAAAATTCGCTTCCAACGAAATCACGCTACAACACAAAAAATTAGCTTTTTCAACGAAATCACCCGAAAACACAAAATTTCCTTCCAAATAAATCACCCGAGAACACAAAAAATTCGCTTCAAATGAAATCACCCCAGAATACAAAAAATTCGCTTGCAATGAAATCTCCTGAGAACACAAATATTTGCTTCCAACGAAATCGTCCCAGAGCACAAAAGATTCGCTTCCAACGAAATCACCCTAGAATGCAAAAATTCCCTTTCAATGAAATCACCCGAGAACACAAAAAATTCGCTTCCTGCGAAATCACCCCAGAACACAAAAAGTTCCCTTCCAACGAAACGACACCAGAGCACAGAAAATAAGCTTCCAACGAAATGACCACCTACTTAAAAAATTTGCTTCCATCGAAAAACCGGAGAACATAAAAAATTCGCTTCCAAAGAAATTACCCCAGAACACAAAAAATTCGCTTGCAACGAAATTTTCTGAGAACACAAATATTCGCTTCCAACGAAATCACCCCAGAACACAAAAAATTCGCTTCCAACGAAATGACTCCAGAGCACAAAAACACGCTTCCAAGGCAATGACCCCCTATTTCAAAAATTTGCTTCCATCGAAAAACCCGTAGAATACAAAAAATTCGCTTCCAACGAACTTACCCCAGAACACAAAAAAATCGCTTCCAACGAAATCTCCTGGGAACACAAATATTCGCTTTCAAAGAAATCATCCCAGAACACAAAAAATTCGCTTACAACAAAATCACCCGAGAACACAAAAAATTCCCTTTCAACGAAATCACCCGAGAACACAAAAAATTCACGTCCAACGAAATTACCACAGAACAGAAAATATTTGCTTCCATCGAAATAACCCCAGAACACAAAAAATTCGCTTCCAACGAAATCACGCTAGAACACAAAAAAATTAGCTTAAAATGAAATCACCCCAGAGCACAAAAAATTCCCTTCCAAGGAAATGACTCCAGAGCACATAAAACGTGATTCCAACGAAATGACCCTCTACTTAAAAAATTTGCTGCCATCGAAAAACCGGAGAACATAAAAAATTCGCTTCCAAAGAAATTACCCCAGAACACAAAAAATTCGCTTGCAACGAAATTTTCTGAGAACACACATATTCGCTTTCAACGAAAGCACACCAGAACACAAAAAATTCGCTTCCAACGAAATTACTCCTGAGCACAGAAAACACGCTTCCAACGAAATAATCCCTTACTTCAAAAATTTGCTACCATCGATATCACCCGAGAACACAAAAAATTCGCTTCCAACGAAATGACTCCAGAGCACAGAAAACACACTTCCAACGAAATGACCCCCTACTTAAAAAATTCGCTTCCATCGAAAAAACCGGAGAACACAATAAAACGCTTCCAACGAAATTACCCCAGAACACAAAAATTCCCTTTCAACGAAATCACTCGAGAACACAAAAAATTCGCTTCCAACGAAATCACCCCAGAGCACAAAAAATCGCTTCCAACGAAAACACCCTAGAACATAAAAAATTCGCTTCCATTGAAATCACCACAGAAGCCAAAAAATTCGCTTCCAACCAAATCACCCCAGAGCAGAAAAATATTCACTTCCAACGAAATCACCCTAGAACATAAAAAATTCGCTTTCAACGAAATCACCCGAGAACACAAAAAATTCGCTTCCAACAAAATCACCCCAGGGCACGAAAAACTCGCTTCCAAAGAAATGATTCCAGAGCACAGAAAACACGCTTCCAACGATATGACCCCATACTTCAAAAATTTGCTTGCATCGAAATCACCTGAGAACACAAAAAATTCGCTTCCAACGAAATTAACCCTGAACACAAAAAATTTGCTTGCAACGAAATCACCCCAGAAGACAAAAAGCTCGCTTCCTACGAAATTACTCCTTAGCACAGAGAACACGCTTCCAATGAAATGACCCCCTACTTCAAATATTTGCGTCCACCGAAAAGACCGGAGAACACAAAAAATTCTCTTTCAAAGATATTACCCCAGAAGACAAAAAATTCTTTTCCAATGAAATCTCCTGAGAACACAAATATTCTCTTCCAAAGATATCCTCCTAGAGCACAAAAAATTCGCTTCCAACGAAAACACCCTAGAGTACGAAAAATTCACTTCCAAAGAAATGACTCCAGAGCACTGAAAACATGCTTCCAACGATATGACCCCATATTTCAAAAATTTGCTTCCATCGAAATCATCCGAGAACACAAAAATTTCACTTCCAACGAAATTACCCCAGAACACAAAAAAATCACTTCCGACGAAATTTCCTGGGAACACAATATCTGCTTCCAAAGAAATCATCACAGAGCACAAAAAAATTCGCTTCCAACGAAATCACCCTAGAACACAAAAAATTCCCTTTCAACGAAATCACCCGAGAACACAAAAAATTCACGTCCAACGAAATTACCATAGAACAGAAATAATTTGCTTCCATCGCAATCACCCCAGAACACAAAAAATTCGCTTCTAATGAAATCACGCCAGAACACAAAAATTAGCTTTCAATGAAATCACCCGAGAACACAAAAAATAGGCTTCCAACGAAATCACCCCAGAGCACAAAAAATTCCCTTCCATCGAAATGACTACAGAGCACAGAAAACAATGTAGCAATGAAATGACCCGAGAACACAAAAAAATTCACTTTCAATGAAATCACCTGAGAACAAAAGAATTCACGTCCAACGAAATTACCCCAGAATAGAAAAAATTTGCTTCCGACGAAATCACCCAAGAGCACAAAAAATTGGCTTCCAACGAAATGATTCCAGAGCACAGAAAACACGCTTCCAATGAAATGATGCCAGAACACTAAAAATTTCCTTTCAATGAAATCACCCGAGAACACAAAAAATTCGCTTCCAAAGTAATTACCCCAGAAAACAAAAAATGCGCTTCCAACGAAATCACCCTTGAACACAAAAAATTCACTTTAAATGAAATCATCCGAGAACACAAAAAATTTGCTTCCAACGAAATCACTCCAGAGCACCAAAAATTCTCTTCCAACCAAGTGACTCCAGAACACAGAAAACATGCTTCCAACAAAATGACCCCCTACTTCAAAAATTTGCTTCCATCGAAAAAACCGGAGAACACAAAAAATTCGCTTCCAACAAAATTTCCACAGAACACAAAAAATTCGCTACCAACGAAATCACCCCAGAACACAAAAAATTCGCTTCCAATGAAATGACTCCAGAGCACAGAAAAAAGGCTTCCAAAGAAATGAGCCCAGAACACAAAAAATTCCCTTTCAACGAAATCACCAGAGAACACAAAAAATTCACTTCCAACGAAATCACCACAGAGTACAAAAAATTCGCTACCAACGAAATGACTCCAGAGCACAGAAAACATGCTTCCAACGAAATGACACACTCTTTCAAAATTTGCTTCCATCGAAAAGACCGGAGAACAGAAAAAATTCTCTTCCAACGATATTACCCCAGACGACAAATAATTCTTTTCCAACGATAACTCCTGAGAACACAAATATTCGCTTCCAAAGATATCATCCCAGAGCACAAAAAATTCGCTTCCAACGAAATCTCCCAAGAACACAAAAATTCCCTTTCAACGAAATCACCCGAGAACACAAAAAATTCGCTTCCAACGAAATGACTCGAGAGGACAGAAAACAATGTAGCAATGAAATGACCCAAGAACACAAAAAATTCGCTTCCAAAGAAATCACCCTAGAACATAAAAATTGGCTTCCATCGAAATAACCACAGAAAACAAAAAATTCCCTTCCAATAAATCACCCCAGAGCACAAAAAATACGCTTCCAAAGAAATCACCCTAGAACATAAAAAATTCGCTTTCAACGAAATCACCCGAGAATAGAAAAAATTCGCTTCCAACAAAATCACCCCAGAGCACAAAAAATTCACTGCCAAAGAAATGACTCCAGAGCACAGAAAACACGCTTTCAACGAAATGACCCTCTACTTAAAAAATTTGCTTCCATCGAAAAAACCGGAGAACACAAAAAATTCGCTTCCAACGAAATTACCCCAGAACACAAAAAATTCGCTTGCAACGAAATATCCTGAGAACACAAATATTAGCTTCCAATCAAATCACCCCAGAGCACAAAAAATTCGCTTCCAACGAAATCACCCCAGAACACAAAAAATTCGATTCCAACGAAATGATTCCAGAGCACAGAAAACACGCTTCCAATGAAATGATGCGAGAACACTAAAAATTTCCTTTCAATCAAATCACCCGAGACCACAAAAAAATCACTTCCAACGTACTTACCCCAGGAAACAAAAAATGCGCTTCCAACGAAATCACCCTAGAACACAAAAAATTCCCTTTAAATGAAATCACCCGAGAACACAAAAAATTCGCTTCTAACAAAATCAACACAGAGCACCAAAAATTCGCTAACAACGAAATGACTCCAGAGCACAGAAAACACACTTCCAATGAAATGACCCCCTGCTTCAAAAATTTGCTTCCATCGAAAAAAACAGAGAAAACAAAATATTCTCTTCCAACGAAATTACCCCAGAACACAAAAAAATTCGCTTGCAACGAAATCTTCTGAGAACACGAATATTCGCTTCCAACGAAATCACCCCAGAACACAAAAAATTAGCTTCCAACATAATGACTCCAGAGCAGAGAAAACACGCTTCCAAATAAATGAACCCATATTTCAAAAATTTGTTTCCATCGAAATCACCCGAAAACAAAAAATTCGCTTCTAACGAAATTACCCCAGAACACAATAAATTCGCTTCCAACGATACCTCCTGAGAACACAAATATTTGCTTCCAAAGAAATCATCCCAGAGCACAAAAAAATTCGCTTCCAACGAAATCACCCTGGAACACAAAAAATTCCCTTTCAACCAAATCACCCGAGAACACAAAAAATTCACGTCCAACGAAATTACCACAGAACAGAAAAATTTTGCTTCCATCGAAATCACCCCTGAACACAAAAAAATTCGCGGCCAAAGAAATCACCGGAGAACACAAAAAATTCGCTTCCAACGTAATTACCCCAGAACACAAAAAATTCACTTCCAACGAAATCAACCTTGAACACAAAAAATTCCCTTTCAACGAACTCACCCGAGAACAAAAATTTCGCTTCTAACGAAATCACCCCAGAGAAAAAAAAAATTCCCTTCCAACGAAATGACTCCAGAGCACAGAAAACACTATTCCAACGAAATGACCTGCTACTTCAAAAATTTGCTTCGATCGAAAAAACCGGAGAACACAAAAAATTCACTTCCATCGAAATCACCCCAGGACACAGAAAATTCACTTTCAACGAAATCACCCTAGAACACAAAAAATTGCCTTTCAATGAAATCACCCGAGAACAGAAAATATTCGATTCCAACGAAATCACCCCAGACCACAAAAAATTCCCTTCCAACGAAATGACTCCAGAGCACAGAAAACACGCTTCCAACGAAATGAGCCCAGAACACAAAAAATTCCCTTTCAACGAAATCACCAGAGAACCCAAAAAATTTGCTTCCAACGAAATCACCCAAGAGCACAAAAAATTCGCTTCCAACGAAATGACTCAAGAGCACAGAAAACAGGCGTCCAAAGAAATGACCCCAGAACACAAAAAATTCCCTTTTAACGAAATCACCAGAGAACACAAAAAAATTCACTTCCAACGAAATCAACACAGAGTACAAAAAATTGGCTTCCAACAAAATGACTCCATCGCAGAGAAAACAAGCTTCCAAAGAAATGACCCCAGATCACTAAAAATTCGCGGCCAACGAAATCACCCGAGAACACAAAAAATTCGCTTCCAACGAAATCACCCAGAACACAAAAAATTTGCTTCCAACGAAATCACCCCAGAGCACAAAAATTCGCTTCCATCGAAATGACTCCAGAACACAGAAAACAATGTAGCAATGAAATGACCAGAGAACACAAAAAATTCACTTTCAATGAAATCACCTGAGAACAAAAAAATTCACGTCCAACGAAATTACCCCAGAATAGAAAAAATTTGCTTCCGACGAAATCACCCCAGAGCACAAAAAATTCCCTTCCAATAAATCACCTGAGAACAAAAATATTCGCTTCCCACAAAATTACCCCAGGACGGAAAAAATTTCCTTCCATCGAAATCACTGCAGAACACAAAAAATTCGCTTCCAACGAAATGATTCCAGAGCACAGAAAACACGCTTCCAACGCAATCACCCCAGAGCACAAAAAAATTCCTTCCTACGAAATGACACCAGAACACAAAAAATTCCCTTTCAACGAAATCACCCTAGAACCCAAAAAAATTGCTTCCAATGAAATCACCCAAGAGCACAAAAAATTAGCTTCCAACGAAATGATTCCAGAGCACAGAAAACATGCTTCCAATGAAATGATGCCAGAACACTAAAAATTTCCTTTCAATGAAATCACCCGAGAACACAAAAAACTCGCTTCCAAAGTAATTACTCCAGAAAACAAAAAATGCGCTTCCAACGAAATCACCCTAGAACACAAAAAATTCCCTTTAAATGAAATCACCCGAGAACACAAAAAATTCGCTTCCAACGAAATCACGCCAGAGCACCAAAAATTCTCTTCCAACCAAGTGACTCCAGAGCACAGAAAACTCGCTTCCAACAAAATGACCCCCTACTTCAAAAATTTGCTTCCATCGAAAAAACCGGAGAACACAAAAAATTCGCTTCCAACAAAATTTCCACAGAACACAAAAAATTCGCTTCCAACGAAATCACCCCAGAACACAAAAAATTCGCTTCTAACGAAATGACTCCAGAGCACAGAAAACAGGCTTCCAAAGAAATGACCCCAGAACACAAAAATTCCCTTTCAACGAAATCACCCGAGAACACAAAAAATTCACTTCCAACGAAATCACCACAGAGTACAAAAAATTGGCTTCCAACAAAATGACTCCATCGCACAGAAAACACGCTTCCAACGAAATGACCCCAGAGCACTAAAAATTCGCGACCAACGAAATCACCCGAGAACACAAAAAATTAGCTTCCAACCAATTCACCCCAGAACCCAAAAAATTCGCTTCCAACCAAATGACTCCAGAGCACAGAAAACAGGCTTCCAACGAAATCACCCCAGAACACAAAAAATTTGCTTCCATCGAAAATACCCGAGAACACAAAAAATTCGCTTCCAACGAAATTACCCCAGAACACAAAAAATTCGCTTCCAACGAAATCACCCAGAACACAAAAAATTTGCTTCCAACGAAATCACCCCAGAGCACAAAAATTCGCTTCCATCGAAATGACTCCAGAACACAGAAAACACGCTTCCAACTAAATGACCCCAGAACACTAAAAATTCCCGGCCAAAGAAATCACCCGAGAACACAAAAAATTCGCTTCCAACGAAATGACTCCAGAGCACAGAAAACAATGTAGCAATGAAATGACCAGAGAACACAAAAAATTCACTTTCAATGAAATCACCTGAGAACAAAAAAATTCACGTCCAACGAAATTACCCCAGAATAGAAAAAATTTGCTTCCGACGAAATCACCCCAGAGCACAAAAAATTCCCTTCCAATAAATCACCTGAGAACAAAAATATTCGCTTCCCACAAAATTACCCCAGGACGGAAAAATTTCCTTCCATCGAAATCACTGCAGAACACAAAAAATTCGCTTCCAACGAAATGATTCCAGAGCACAGAAAACACGCTTCCAACGCAATCACCCCAGAGCAGAAAAAATTCCTTCCAACGAAATGACACTATAACACAAAAAATTCCCTTTCAACGAAATCACCTTAGAACCCAAAAAAAATTGCTTCCAATGAAATCACCCAAGAGCACAAAAAATTAGCTTCCAACGAAATGATTCCAGAGCACAGAAAACATGCTTCCAATGAAATGATGCCAGAACACTAAAAATTTCCTTTCAATGAAATCACCCGAGAACACAAAAAATTCGCTTCCAAAGTAATTACCCCAGAAAACAAAAAATGCGCTTCCAATGAAATCACCCTAGAACACAAAAAATTCCCTTTAAATGAAATCACCCGAGAACAAAAAAAATTCACTTTCAATGAAATCACCTGAGAACAAAAAAATTCACGTCCAACGAAATTACCCCAGAATAGAAAAAATTTGCTTCCGACGAAATCACCCCAGAGCACAAAAAATTCCCTTCCACTAAATCACCTGAGAACAAAAATATTCGCTTCCCACAAAATTACCCCAGGATGGAAAAATTTTCCTTCCATCGAAATCACTGCAGAACACAAAAAATTCGCTTCCAACGAAATGATTCCAGAGCACAGAAAACACGCTTCCAACGCAATCACCCCAGAGCACAAAAAAATTCCTTCCTACGAAATGACACCAGAACACAAAAAATTCCCTTTCAACGAAATCACCCTAGAACCCAAAAAAAATTGCTTCCAATGAAATCACCCAAGAGCACAAAAAATTAGCTTCCAACGAAATGATTCCAGAGCACAGAAAACATGCTTCCAATGAAATGATGCCAGAACACTAAAAATTTCCTTTCAATGAAATCACCCGAGAACACAAAAAACTCGCTTCCAAAGTAATTACTCCAGAAAACAAAAAATGCGCTTCCAACGAAATCACCCTAGAACACAAAAAATTCCCTTTAAATGAAATCACCCGAGAACACAAAAAATTCGCTTCCAATGAAATCACGCCAGAGCACCAAAAATTCTCTTCCAACCAAGTGACTCCAGAGCACAGAAAACACGCTTCCAACAAAATGACCCCCTACTTCAAAAATTTGCTTCCATCGAAAAAACCGGAGAACACAAAAAATTCGCTTCCAACAAAATTTCCACAGAACACAAAAAATTCGCTTCCAACGAAATCACCCCAGAACACAAAAAATTCGCTTCTAACGAAATGACTCCAGAGCACAGAAAACAGGCTTCCAAAGAAATGACCCCAGAACACAAAAATTCCCTTTCAACGAAATCACCCGAGAACACAAAAAATTCACTTCCAACGAAATCACCACAAAGTACAAAAAATTCGCTACCAACGAAATGACTCCAGAGCACAGAAAACATGCTTCCAACGAAATGACACACTATTTCAAAATTTGCTTCCATCGAAAAGACCGGGGAACACAAAAAATTCTCTTCCAACGATATTACCCCAGAAGACAAAAAATTCTTTTCCAACGAAAACTCCTGAGAACACAAATATTCGCTTCCAAAGATATCATCCCAGAGCACAAGAAATTCGCTTCCAACGAAATCACCCAAGAACACAAAAATTCCCTTTCAACGAAATCACCCGAGAACACCAAAATATCGCTTCCAATGAAATCACCGAGAGCACAAAAAATTCGCTTCCAACGAAATGACTCGAGAGGACATAAAACAATATAGCAATGAAATGACCTGAGAACACAAAAAAATCGCTTCCAAAGAAATCACCCTAGAACATAAAAATTGGCTTCCATCGAAATAACCACAGAAGACAAAAAATTCCCTTCTAACCAAATCACCCCAGAGCTCAAAAAATTCGCTTCCAACGAAATCACCCTAGAACATAAAAAATTCGCTTTCAACGAAATCACCCGAGAATAGAAAAAATTCGCTTCCAACGAAATCACCCCAGAGCACAAAAAATTCGCTTGCAACGAAATATCCTGAGAACACAAATATTAGCTTCCAATCAAATCACCCCAGAGCACAAAAAATTCGCTTCCAATGAAATTACCCCAGAACACAAAAAATTGCTTCCATGAAAACACCCCAGAACACAAAAAATTCGCTTCCACCGAAATGACTCCAGAGCACAGAAAACATATTCCCAACGAAATGACCCCCTGCTTCAAAAATTTGCTTCCATCGAAAAAACCGGAAAAAACAAAATATTTGCTTCCAACAAAATTACCCCGGAACACAATAAATTCGCTTCCAACGATACCTCCTGAGAACACAAATATTTGCTTCCAAAGAAATCATCCCAGAGCACAAAAAAATTCGCTTCCAACGAAATCACCCTGGAACACAAAAAATTCCATTTCAACAAAATCACCCGAGAACAGAAAAAATTCACATCCAATGAAATTACCACAGAACAGAAAAATTTTGCTTCCATCGAAATCACCCCTGAACACAAAAAATTCGCTGCCAACGAAATCTCCCAGAACACAAAAAATTTGCTACCAACGAAATCACCCCAGATCACAAAATATTCGCTTCCTACGAAATGACTCCAGAGCACAGAAAACACGCTTCCAACTAAATGACCCCAGAACACTAAAAATTCGCGGCCAAAGAAATCACCCGAGAACACAAAAAATTCGCTTCCAATGTAACTACCCCAGAACACAAAAAATTCGCTTCCAACGAAATCACCCCAGAGAACAAAAAATTCCCTTCCAACGAAATGACTCCAGAGCACAGAAAACACGATTCCAACGAAATGATCTGCTACTTCAAAAATTTGCTTCGATCGAAAAAACCGGAGGACACAAAAAATTCACTTCCATCGAAATCACCCCAGGACACAGAAAATTCACTTTCAACGAAATCACCCTAGAACACAAAAAATTCCTTTTCAATGAAATCACCCGAGAACACAAAATATTCGCTTCCAACGAAATCACCCCAGAGCACAAAAAATTCCCTTCCAACGAAATGACTCCAGAGCACAGAAAACAGGCTTCCAACGAAATGATCCCAGAACACAAAAAATTCCCTTTCAACGAAATCTCCCGAGAACCAAAAAAATTTCCTTCCAACGAAATCACCCAAGAGCACAAAAAATTCGCTTTAAACGAAATGACTCCAGAGCACAGAAAACACGCTTCCAATGAAATGATGCCAGAACACTAAAAATTTCCTTTAAACGAAATCACCCGAGAACACAAAAAATTCCCTTTAAATGAAATCACCCGAGAACACAAAAAATTCGCTTCCAACGAAATCAACCCAGAGCACCAAAAATTCTCTTCCAACCAAGTGACTCCAGAGCACAGAAAACACGCTTCCAACAAAATGACACCCTACTTCAAAAATTTACTTCCATCGAAAAAACCGGACAACACAAAAAATTCGCTTCCAACACAATTTCCACAGAACACAAAAAATTCGCTTCCAACGAAATCACCCCGGAACACAAAAAATTCGCATCGAACGAAATGACTCCAGAGCACAGAAAACAGGCTTCCAACGAAATGACCCCAGAACACGAAAAATTTGCGGCCAACGAAATCACCCGAGAACACAAAAAAATCGCTTCCAACGTAATTACCCCAGAACACAAAAAATTAGCTTCCAACGAAATCACCCCAGAGCACAAAAAATTCCCTTCCAACGAAATGACTCCAGATCACAGAAAACACGCTTCCAACGAAATGACACCCTCCTTCAAAAATTTGCTTCCATCGAAAAAACCGGAGAACACAAAAAATTCACTTCCAACAAAATTTCCACAGAACACAAAAAATTCGCTTTCAACGAAATCACCCCAGAACACAAAAAATTCGCTTCTAACGAAATGACTCCAGAGCACAGAAAACAGGCTTCCAAAGAAATGACCCCAGAACACAAAAATTCCCTTTCAAAGAAATCACCTGAGAACACAAAAAATTCACTTCCAACAAAATCACCACAGAGTACAAAAAATTCGCTACCAACGAAATGACTCCAGAGCACAGAAAACATGCTTCCAACGAAATGACACACTATTTCAAAATTTGCTTCCATCGAAAAGACCGGAGAACACAAAAAATTCTCTTCCAATGGTATTATCCCAGAAGACAAAAAATTCTTTTCCAATGAAAACTCCTGAGAACACAAATATTCACTTCCAAAGATATCATCCCAGAGCACAAAAAATTTGCTTCCAACGAAATCACCCAAGAACACAAAAATTCCCTTTCAACGAAATCACCCGAGAACACCAAAATATCGCTTCCAATGAAATCACCCCAGAGCACAAAAAATTCGCTTCCAACGAAATGACTCGAGAGGACATAAAACAATGTAGCAATGAAATGACCCAAGAACACAAAAAATTCGCTTCCAAAGAAATCACCCTAGAACATAAAAATTGGCTTCCATCGAAATAACCACAGAAGACAAAAAATTCCCTTCTAACCAAATCACCCCAGAGCTCAAAAAATTCGCTTCCAACGAAATCACCCTAGAACATAAAAAATTCGCTTTCAACGAAATCACCCGAGAATAGAAAAAATTCGCTTCCAACGAAATCACCCCAGAGCCCAAAAAATTCGCTTGCAACGGAATATCCTGAGAACACAAATATTAGCTTCCAATCAAATCACCCCAGAGCACAAAAAATTCGCTTCCAACGAAATCACCCCAGAACACAAAAAATTCGTTTCCAACGAAATGACTCCAGAGCACAGAAAACACGCTTCCAACGAAATGATACCATACTTCGAAAATTTGCTTCAATCGAAAAAACCGGAGAAAACAAAAAATTCTCTTCCAACGATATTACCCCAGAAGACAAAATATTCGCTTCCAAAGAAATCTCCTGAGAACACAAATATTCGCTTCGAAAGAAATCATCCCAGAGCACAAAAAAATTCCCGTTCAACAAAATCACCCGAGAACACAAAAAATTCACGTCCAACAAAATTACCACAGAACAGAAAAAATTTGCTTCAATCGAAATCACCCCAGAACACAATAAATTCGCTTCCAACGAAATCACCCTAGAACAGAAAAACTCCCTTTAAACGAAATCACCCCAGAGCACAAAAAATTCGCTTCCAACGAAATCACGCTACAACACAAAAAATTAGCTTTTTCAACGAAATCACCCGAAAACACAAAATTTCCTTCCAAATAAATCACCCGAGAACACAAAAAATTCGCTTCAAATGAAATCACCCCAGAATACAAAAAATTCGCTTGCAATGAAATCTCCTGAGAACACAAATATTTGCTTCCAACGAAATCGTCCCAGAGCACAAAAGATTCGCTTCCAACGAAATCACCCTAGAATGCAAAAATTCCCTTTCAATGAAATCACCCGAGAACACAAAAAATTCGCTTCCTGCGAAATCACCCCAGAACACAAAAAGTTCCCTTCCAACGAAACGACACCAGAGCACAGAAAATAAGCTTCCAACGAAATGACCACCTACTTAAAAAATTTGCTTCCATCGAAAAACCGGAGAACATAAAAAATTCGCTTCCAAAGAAATTACCCCAGAACACAAAAAATTCGCTTGCAACGAAATTTTCTGAGAACACAAATATTCGCTTCCAACGAAATCACCCCAGAACACAAAAAATTCGCTTCCAACGAAATGACTCCAGAGCACAAAAACACGCTTCCAAGGCAATGACCCCCTATTTCAAAAATTTGCTTCCATCGAAAAACCCGTAGAATACAAAAAATTCGCTTCCAACGAACTTACCCCAGAACACAAAAAAATCGCTTCCAACGAAATCTCCTGGGAACACAAATATTCGCTTTCAAAGAAATCATCCCAGAACACAAAAAATTCGCTTACAACAAAATCACCCGAGAACACAAAAAATTCCCTTTCAACGAAATCACCCGAGAACACAAAAAATTCACGTCCAACGAAATTACCACAGAACAGAAAATATTTGCTTCCATCGAAATAACCCCAGAACACAAAAAATTCGCTTCCAACGAAATCACGCTAGAACACAAAAAAATTAGCTTAAAATGAAATCACCCCAGAGCACAAAAAATTCCCTTCCAAGGAAATGACTCCAGAGCACATAAAACGTGATTCCAACGAAATGACCCTCTACTTAAAAAATTTGCTGCCATCGAAAAACCGGAGAACATAAAAAATTCGCTTCCAAAGAAATTACCCCAGAACACAAAAAATTCGCTTGCAACGAAATTTTCTGAGAACACACATATTCGCTTTCAACGAAAGCACACCAGAACACAAAAAATTCGCTTCCAACGAAATTACTTCTGAGCACAGAAAACACGCTTCCAACGAAATAATCCCTTACTTCAAAAATTTGCTACCATCGATATCACCCGAGAACACAAAAAATTCGCTTCCAACGAAATGACTCCAGAGCACAGAAAACACACTTCCAACGAAATGACCCCCTACTTAAAAAATTCGCTTCCATCGAAAAAACCGGAGAACACAATAAAACGCTTCCAACGAAATTACCCCAGAACACAAAAATTCCCTTTCAACGAAATCACTCGAGAACACAAAAAATTCGCTTCCAACGAAATCACCCCAGAGCACAAAAAATCGCTTCCAACGAAAACACCCTAGAACATAAAAAATTCGCTTCCATTGAAATCACCACAGAAGCCAAAAAATTCGCTTCCAACCAAATCACCCCAGAGCAGAAAAATATTCACTTCCAACGAAATCACCCTAGAACATAAAAAATTCGCTTTCAACGAAATCACCCGAGAACACAAAAAATTCGCTTCCAACAAAATCACCCCAGGGCACGAAAAACTCGCTTCCAAAGAAATGATTCCAGAGCACAGAAAACACGCTTCCAACGATATGACCCCATACTTCAAAAATTTGCTTGCATCGAAATCACCTGAGAACACAAAAAATTCGCTTCCAACGAAATTAACCCTGAACACAAAAAATTTGCTTGCAACGAAATCACCCCAGAAGACAAAAAGCTCGCTTCCTACGAAATTACTCCTTAGCACAGAGAACACGCTTCCAATGAAATGACCCCCTACTTCAAATATTTGCGTCCACCGAAAAGACCGGAGAACACAAAAAATTCTCTTTCAAAGATATTACCCCAGAAGACAAAAAATTCTTTTCCAATGAAATCTCCTGAGAACACAAATATTCTCTTCCAAAGATATCCTCCTAGAGCACAAAAAATTCGCTTCCAACGAAAACACCCTAGAGTACGAAAAATTCACTTCCAAAGAAATGACTCCAGAGCACTGAAAACATGCTTCCAACGATATGACCCCATATTTCAAAAATTTGCTTCCATCGAAATCATCCGAGAACACAAAAATTTCACTTCCAACGAAATTACCCCAGAACACAAAAAAATCACTTCCGACGAAATTTCCTGGGAACACAATATCTGCTTCCAAAGAAATCATCACAGAGCACAAAAAAATTCGCTTCCAACGAAATCACCCTAGAACACAAAAAATTCCCTTTCAACGAAATCACCCGAGAACACAAAAAATTCACGTCCAACGAAATTACCATAGAACAGAAATAATTTGCTTCCATCGCAATCACCCCAGAACACAAAAAATTCGCTTCTAATGAAATCACGCCAGAACACAAAAATTAGCTTTCAATGAAATCACCCGAGAACACAAAAAATAGGCTTCCAACGAAATCACCCCAGAGCACAAAAAATTCCCTTCCATCGAAATGACTACAGAGCACAGAAAACAATGTAGCAATGAAATGACCCGAGAACACAAAAAAATTCACTTTCAATGAAATCACCTGAGAACAAAAGAATTCACGTCCAACGAAATTACCCCAGAATAGAAAAAATTTGCTTCCGACGAAATCACCCAAGAGCACAAAAAATTGGCTTCCAACGAAATGATTCCAGAGCACAGAAAACACGCTTCCAATGAAATGATGCCAGAACACTAAAAATTTCCTTTCAATGAAATCACCCGAGAACACAAAAAATTCGCTTCCAAAGTAATTACCCCAGAAAACAAAAAATGCGCTTCCAACGAAATCACCCTTGAACACAAAAAATTCACTTTAAATGAAATCATCCGAGAACACAAAAAATTTGCTTCCAACGAAATCACTCCAGAGCACCAAAAATTCTCTTCCAACCAAGTGACTCCAGAACACAGAAAACATGCTTCCAACAAAATGACCCCCTACTTCAAAAATTTGCTTCCATCGAAAAAACCGGAGAACACAAAAAATTCGCTTCCAACAAAATTTCCACAGAACACAAAAAATTCGCTACCAACGAAATCACCCCAGAACACAAAAAATTCGCTTCCAATGAAATGACTCCAGAGCACAGAAAAAAGGCTTCCAAAGAAATGAGCCCAGAACACAAAAAATTCCCTTTCAACGAAATCACCAGAGAACACAAAAAATTCACTTCCAACGAAATCACCACAGAGTACAAAAAATTCGCTACCAACGAAATGACTCCAGAGCACAGAAAACATGCTTCCAACGAAATGACACACTCTTTCAAAATTTGCTTCCATCGAAAAGACCGGAGAACAGAAAAAATTCTCTTCCAACGATATTACCCCAGACGACAAATAATTCTTTTCCAATGAAAACTCCTGAGAACACAAATATTCACTTCCAAAGATATCATCCCAGAGCACAAAAAATTTGCTTCCAACGAAATCACCCAAGAACACAAAAATTCCCTTTCAACGAAATCACCCGAGAACACCAAAATATCGCTTCCAATGAAATCACCCCAGAGCACAAAAAATTCGCTTCCAACGAAATGACTCGAGAGGACATAAAACAATGTAGCAATGAAATGACCCAAGAACACAAAAAATTCGCTTCCAAAGAAATCACCCTAGAACATAAAAATTGGCTTCCATCGAAATAACCACAGAAGACAAAAAATTCCCTTCTAACCAAATCACCCCAGAGCTCAAAAAATTCGCTTCCAACGAAATCACCCTAGAACATAAAAAATTCGCTTTCAACGAAATCACCCGAGAATAGAAAAAATTCGCTTCCAACGAAATCACCCCAGAGCCCAAAAAATTCGCTTGCAACGGAATATCCTGAGAACACAAATATTAGCTTCCAATCAAATCACCCCAGAGCACAAAAAATTCGCTTCCAACGAAATCACCCCAGAACACAAAAAATTCGTTTCCAACGAAATGACTCCAGAGCACAGAAAACACGCTTCCAATGAAATGATACCATACTTCGAAAATTTGCTTCAATCGAAAAAACCGGAGAAAACAAAAAATTCTCTTCCAACGATATTACCCCAGAAGACAAAATATTCGCTTCCAAAGAAATCTCCTGAGAACACAAATATTCGCTTCGAAAGAAATCATCCCAGAGCACAAAAAAATTCCCGTTCAACAAAATCACCCGAGAACACAAAAAATTCACGTCCAACAAAATTACCACAGAACAGAAAAAATTTGCTTCAATCGAAATCACCCCAGAACACAATAAATTCGCTTCCAACGAAATCACCCTAGAACAGAAAAACTCCCTTTAAACGAAATCACCCCAGAGCACAAAAAATTCGCTTCCAACGAAATCACGCTACAACACAAAAAATTAGCTTTTTCAACGAAATCACCCGAAAACACAAAATTTCCTTCCAAATAAATCACCCGAGAACACAAAAAATTCGCTTCAAATGAAATCACCCCAGAATACAAAAAATTCGCTTGCAATGAAATCTCCTGAGAACACAAATATTTGCTTCCAACGAAATCGTCCCAGAGCACAAAAGATTCGCTTCCAACGAAATCACCCTAGAATGCAAAAATTCCCTTTCAATGAAATCACCCGAGAACACAAAAAATTCGCTTCCTGCGAAATCACCCCAGAACACAAAAAGTTCCCTTCCAACGAAACGACACCAGAGCACAGAAAATAAGCTTCCAACGAAATGACCACCTACTTAAAAAATTTGCTTCCATCGAAAAACCGGAGAACATAAAAAATTCGCTTCCAAAGAAATTACCCCAGAACACAAAAAATTCGCTTGCAACGAAATTTTCTGAGAACACAAATATTCGCTTCCAACGAAATCACCCCAGAACACAAAAAATTCGCTTCCAACGAAATGACTCCAGAGCACAAAAACACGCTTCCAAGGCAATGACCCCCTATTTCAAAAATTTGCTTCCATCGAAAAACCCGTAGAATACAAAAAATTCGCTTCCAACGAACTTACCCCAGAACACAAAAAAATCGCTTCCAACGAAATCTCCTGGGAACACAAATATTCGCTTTCAAAGAAATCATCCCAGAACACAAAAAATTCGCTTACAACAAAATCACCCGAGAACACAAAAAATTCCCTTTCAACGAAATCACCCGAGAACACAAAAAATTCACGTCCAACGAAATTACCACAGAACAGAAAATATTTGCTTCCATCGAAATAACCCCAGAACACAAAAAATTCGCTTCCAACGAAATCACGCTAGAACACAAAAAAATTAGCTTAAAATGAAATCACCCCAGAGCACAAAAAATTCCCTTCCAAGGAAATGACTCCAGAGCACATAAAACGTGATTCCAACGAAATGACCCTCTACTTAAAAAATTTGCTGCCATCGAAAAACCGGAGAACATAAAAAATTCGCTTCCAAAGAAATTACCCCAGAACACAAAAAATTCGCTTGCAACGAAATTTTCTGAGAACACACATATTCGCTTTCAACGAAAGCACACCAGAACACAAAAAATTCGCTTCCAACGAAATTACTCCTGAGCACAGAAAACACGCTTCCAACGAAATAATCCCTTACTTCAAAAATTTGCTACCATCGATATCACCCGAGAACACAAAAAATTCGCTTCCAACGAAATGACTCCAGAGCACAGAAAACACACTTCCAACGAAATGACCCCCTACTTAAAAAATTCGCTTCCATCGAAAAAACCGGAGAACACAATAAAACGCTTCCAACGAAATTACCCCAGAACACAAAAATTCCCTTTCAACGAAATCACTCGAGAACACAAAAAATTCGCTTCCAACGAAATCACCCCAGAGCACAAAAAATCGCTTCCAACGAAAACACCCTAGAACATAAAAAATTCGCTTCCATTGAAATCACCACAGAAGCCAAAAAATTCGCTTCCAACCAAATCACCCCAGAGCAGAAAAATATTCACTTCCAACGAAATCACCCTAGAACATAAAAAATTCGCTTTCAACGAAATCACCCGAGAACACAAAAAATTCGCTTCCAACAAAATCACCCCAGGGCACGAAAAACTCGCTTCCAAAGAAATGATTCCAGAGCACAGAAAACACGCTTCCAACGATATGACCCCATACTTCAAAAATTTGCTTGCATCGAAATCACCTGAGAACACAAAAAATTCGCTTCCAACGAAATTAACCCTGAACACAAAAAATTTGCTTGCAACGAAATCACCCCAGAAGACAAAAAGCTCGCTTCCTACGAAATTACTCCTTAGCACAGAGAACACGCTTCCAATGAAATGACCCCCTACTTCAAATATTTGCGTCCACCGAAAAGACCGGAGAACACAAAAAATTCTCTTTCAAAGATATTACCCCAGAAGACAAAAAATTCTTTTCCAATGAAATCTCCTGAGAACACAAATATTCTCTTCCAAAGATATCCTCCTAGAGCACAAAAAATTCGCTTCCAACGAAAACACCCTAGAGTACGAAAAATTCACTTCCAAAGAAATGACTCCAGAGCACTGAAAACATGCTTCCAACGATATGACCCCATATTTCAAAAATTTGCTTCCATCGAAATCATCCGAGAACACAAAAATTTCACTTCCAACGAAATTACCCCAGAACACAAAAAAATCACTTCCGACGAAATTTCCTGGGAACACAATATCTGCTTCCAAAGAAATCATCACAGAGCACAAAAAAATTCGCTTCCAACGAAATCACCCTAGAACACAAAAAATTCCCTTTCAACGAAATCACCCGAGAACACAAAAAATTCACGTCCAACGAAATTACCATAGAACAGAAATAATTTGCTTCCATCGCAATCACCCCAGAACACAAAAAATTCGCTTCTAATGAAATCACGCCAGAACACAAAAATTAGCTTTCAATGAAATCACCCGAGAACACAAAAAATAGGCTTCCAACGAAATCACCCCAGAGCACAAAAAATTCCCTTCCATCGAAATGACTACAGAGCACAGAAAACAATGTAGCAATGAAATGACCCGAGAACACAAAAAAATTCACTTTCAATGAAATCACCTGAGAACAAAAGAATTCACGTCCAACGAAATTACCCCAGAATAGAAAAAATTTGCTTCCGACGAAATCACCCAAGAGCACAAAAAATTGGCTTCCAACGAAATGATTCCAGAGCACAGAAAACACGCTTCCAATGAAATGATGCCAGAACACTAAAAATTTCCTTTCAATGAAATCACCCGAGAACACAAAAAATTCGCTTCCAAAGTAATTACCCCAGAAAACAAAAAATGCGCTTCCAACGAAATCACCCTTGAACACAAAAAATTCACTTTAAATGAAATCATCCGAGAACACAAAAAATTTGCTTCCAACGAAATCACTCCAGAGCACCAAAAATTCTCTTCCAACCAAGTGACTCCAGAACACAGAAAACATGCTTCCAACAAAATGACCCCCTACTTCAAAAATTTGCTTCCATCGAAAAAACCGGAGAACACAAAAAATTCGCTTCCAACAAAATTTCCACAGAACACAAAAAATTCGCTACCAACGAAATCACCCCAGAACACAAAAAATTCGCTTCCAATGAAATGACTCCAGAGCACAGAAAAAAGGCTTCCAAAGAAATGAGCCCAGAACACAAAAAATTCCCTTTCAACGAAATCACCAGAGAACACAAAAAATTCACTTCCAACGAAATCACCACAGAGTACAAAAAATTCGCTACCAACGAAATGACTCCAGAGCACAGAAAACATGCTTCCAACGAAATGACACACTCTTTCAAAATTTGCTTCCATCGAAAAGACCGGAGAACAGAAAAAATTCTCTTCCAACGATATTACCCCAGACGACAAATAATTCTTTTCCAACGATAACTCCTGAGAACACAAATATTCGCTTCCAAAGATATCATCCCAGAGCACAAAAAATTCGCTTCCAACGAAATCTCCCAAGAACACAAAAATTCCCTTTCAACGAAATCACCCGAGAACACAAAAAATTCGCTTCCAACGAAATGACTCGAGAGGACAGAAAACAATGTAGCAATGAAATGACCCAAGAACACAAAAAATTCGCTTCCAAAGAAATCACCCTAGAACATAAAAATTGGCTTCCATCGAAATAACCACAGAAAACAAAAAATTCCCTTCCAATAAATCACCCCAGAGCACAAAAAATACGCTTCCAAAGAAATCACCCTAGAACATAAAAAATTCGCTTTCAACGAAATCACCCGAGAATAGAAAAAATTCGCTTCCAACAAAATCACCCCAGAGCACAAAAAATTCACTGCCAAAGAAATGACTCCAGAGCACAGAAAACACGCTTTCAACGAAATGACCCTCTACTTAAAAAATTTGCTTCCATCGAAAAAACCGGAGAACACAAAAAATTCGCTTCCAACGAAATTACCCCAGAACACAAAAAATTCGCTTGCAACGAAATATCCTGAGAACACAAATATTAGCTTCCAATCAAATCACCCCAGAGCACAAAAAATTCGCTTCCAACGAAATCACCCCAGAACACAAAAAATTCGATTCCAACGAAATGATTCCAGAGCACAGAAAACACGCTTCCAATGAAATGATGCGAGAACACTAAAAATTTCCTTTCAATCAAATCACCCGAGACCACAAAAAAATCACTTCCAACGTACTTACCCCAGGAAACAAAAAATGCGCTTCCAACGAAATCACCCTAGAACACAAAAAATTCCCTTTAAATGAAATCACCCGAGAACACAAAAAATTCGCTTCTAACAAAATCAACACAGAGCACCAAAAATTCGCTAACAACGAAATGACTCCAGAGCACAGAAAACACACTTCCAATGAAATGACCCCCTGCTTCAAAAATTTGCTTCCATCGAAAAAAACAGAGAAAACAAAATATTCTCTTCCAACGAAATTACCCCAGAACACAAAAAAATTCGCTTGCAACGAAATCTTCTGAGAACACGAATATTCGCTTCCAACGAAATCACCCCAGAACACAAAAAATTAGCTTCCAACATAATGACTCCAGAGCAGAGAAAACACGCTTCCAAATAAATGAACCCATATTTCAAAAATTTGTTTCCATCGAAATCACCCGAAAACAAAAAATTCGCTTCTAACGAAATTACCCCAGAACACAATAAATTCGCTTCCAACGATACCTCCTGAGAACACAAATATTTGCTTCCAAAGAAATCATCCCAGAGCACAAAAAAATTCGCTTCCAACGAAATCACCCTGGAACACAAAAAATTCCCTTTCAACCAAATCACCCGAGAACACAAAAAATTCACGTCCAACGAAATTACCACAGAACAGAAAAATTTTGCTTCCATCGAAATCACCCCTGAACACAAAAAAATTCGCGGCCAAAGAAATCACCGGAGAACACAAAAAATTCGCTTCCAACGTAATTACCCCAGAACACAAAAAATTCACTTCCAACGAAATCAACCTTGAACACAAAAAATTCCCTTTCAACGAACTCACCCGAGAACAAAAATTTCGCTTCTAACGAAATCACCCCAGAGAAAAAAAAAATTCCCTTCCAACGAAATGACTCCAGAGCACAGAAAACACTATTCCAACGAAATGACCTGCTACTTCAAAAATTTGCTTCGATCGAAAAAACCGGAGAACACAAAAAATTCACTTCCATCGAAATCACCCCAGGACACAGAAAATTCACTTTCAACGAAATCACCCTAGAACACAAAAAATTGCCTTTCAATGAAATCACCCGAGAACAGAAAATATTCGATTCCAACGAAATCACCCCAGACCACAAAAAATTCCCTTCCAACGAAATGACTCCAGAGCACAGAAAACACGCTTCCAACGAAATGAGCCCAGAACACAAAAAATTCCCTTTCAACGAAATCACCAGAGAACCCAAAAAATTTGCTTCCAACGAAATCACCCAAGAGCACAAAAAATTCGCTTCCAACGAAATGACTCAAGAGCACAGAAAACAGGCGTCCAAAGAAATGACCCCAGAACACAAAAAATTCCCTTTTAACGAAATCACCAGAGAACACAAAAAAATTCACTTCCAACGAAATCAACACAGAGTACAAAAAATTGGCTTCCAACAAAATGACTCCATCGCAGAGAAAACAAGCTTCCAAAGAAATGACCCCAGATCACTAAAAATTCGCGGCCAACGAAATCACCCGAGAACACAAAAAATTCGCTTCCAACGAAATCACCCAGAACACAAAAAATTTGCTTCCAACGAAATCACCCCAGAGCACAAAAATTCGCTTCCATCGAAATGACTCCAGAACACAGAAAACAATGTAGCAATGAAATGACCAGAGAACACAAAAAATTCACTTTCAATGAAATCACCTGAGAACAAAAAAATTCACGTCCAACGAAATTACCCCAGAATAGAAAAAATTTGCTTCCGACGAAATCACCCCAGAGCACAAAAAATTCCCTTCCAATAAATCACCTGAGAACAAAAATATTCGCTTCCCACAAAATTACCCCAGGACGGAAAAAATTTCCTTCCATCGAAATCACTGCAGAACACAAAAAATTCGCTTCCAACGAAATGATTCCAGAGCACAGAAAACACGCTTCCAACGCAATCACCCCAGAGCACAAAAAAATTCCTTCCTACGAAATGACACCAGAACACAAAAAATTCCCTTTCAACGAAATCACCCTAGAACCCAAAAAAATTGCTTCCAATGAAATCACCCAAGAGCACAAAAAATTAGCTTCCAACGAAATGATTCCAGAGCACAGAAAACATGCTTCCAATGAAATGATGCCAGAACACTAAAAATTTCCTTTCAATGAAATCACCCGAGAACACAAAAAACTCGCTTCCAAAGTAATTACTCCAGAAAACAAAAAATGCGCTTCCAACGAAATCACCCTAGAACACAAAAAATTCCCTTTAAATGAAATCACCCGAGAACACAAAAAATTCGCTTCCAACGAAATCACGCCAGAGCACCAAAAATTCTCTTCCAACCAAGTGACTCCAGAGCACAGAAAACTCGCTTCCAACAAAATGACCCCCTACTTCAAAAATTTGCTTCCATCGAAAAAACCGGAGAACACAAAAAATTCGCTTCCAACAAAATTTCCACAGAACACAAAAAATTCGCTTCCAACGAAATCACCCCAGAACACAAAAAATTCGCTTCTAACGAAATGACTCCAGAGCACAGAAAACAGGCTTCCAAAGAAATGACCCCAGAACACAAAAATTCCCTTTCAACGAAATCACCCGAGAACACAAAAAATTCACTTCCAACGAAATCACCACAGAGTACAAAAAATTGGCTTCCAACAAAATGACTCCATCGCACAGAAAACACGCTTCCAACGAAATGACCCCAGAGCACTAAAAATTCGCGACCAACGAAATCACCCGAGAACACAAAAAATTAGCTTCCAACCAATTCACCCCAGAACCCAAAAAATTCGCTTCCAACCAAATGACTCCAGAGCACAGAAAACAGGCTTCCAACGAAATCACCCCAGAACACAAAAAATTTGCTTCCATCGAAAATACCCGAGAACACAAAAAATTCGCTTCCAACGAAATTACCCCAGAACACAAAAAATTCGCTTCCAACGAAATCACCCAGAACACAAAAAATTTGCTTCCAACGAAATCACCCCAGAGCACAAAAATTCGCTTCCATCGAAATGACTCCAGAACACAGAAAACACGCTTCCAACTAAATGACCCCAGAACACTAAAAATTCCCGGCCAAAGAAATCACCCGAGAACACAAAAAATTCGCTTCCAAAGTAATTACCCCAGAAAACAAAAAATGCGCTTCCAATGAAATCACCCTAGAACACAAAAAATTCCCTTTAAATGAAATCACCCGAGAACAAAAAAAATTCACTTTCAATGAAATCACCTGAGAACAAAAAAATTCACGTCCAACGAAATTACCCCAGAATAGAAAAAATTTGCTTCCGACGAAATCACCCCAGAGCACAAAAAATTCCCTTCCACTAAATCACCTGAGAACAAAAATATTCGCTTCCCACAAAATTACCCCAGGATGGAAAAATTTTCCTTCCATCGAAATCACTGCAGAACACAAAAAATTCGCTTCCAACGAAATGATTCCAGAGCACAGAAAACACGCTTCCAACGCAATCACCCCAGAGCACAAAAAAATTCCTTCCTACGAAATGACACCAGAACACAAAAAATTCCCTTTCAACGAAATCACCCTAGAACCCAAAAAAAATTGCTTCCAATGAAATCACCCAAGAGCACAAAAAATTAGCTTCCAACGAAATGATTCCAGAGCACAGAAAACATGCTTCCAATGAAATGATGCCAGAACACTAAAAATTTCCTTTCAATGAAATCACCCGAGAACACAAAAAACTCGCTTCCAAAGTAATTACTCCAGAAAACAAAAAATGCGCTTCCAACGAAATCACCCTAGAACACAAAAAATTCCCTTTAAATGAAATCACCCGAGAACACAAAAAATTCGCTTCCAATGAAATCACGCCAGAGCACCAAAAATTCTCTTCCAACCAAGTGACTCCAGAGCACAGAAAACACGCTTCCAACAAAATGACCCCCTACTTCAAAAATTTGCTTCCATCGAAAAAACCGGAGAACACAAAAAATTCGCTTCCAACAAAATTTCCACAGAACACAAAAAATTCGCTTCCAACGAAATCACCCCAGAACACAAAAAATTCGCTTCTAACGAAATGACTCCAGAGCACAGAAAACAGGCTTCCAAAGAAATGACCCCAGAACACAAAAATTCCCTTTCAACGAAATCACCCGAGAACACAAAAAATTCACTTCCAACGAAATCACCACAAAGTACAAAAAATTCGCTACCAACGAAATGACTCCAGAGCACAGAAAACATGCTTCCAACGAAATGACACACTATTTCAAAATTTGCTTCCATCGAAAAGACCGGGGAACACAAAAAATTCTCTTCCAACGATATTACCCCAGAAGACAAAAAATTCTTTTCCAACGAAAACTCCTGAGAACACAAATATTCGCTTCCAAAGATATCATCCCAGAGCACAAGAAATTCGCTTCCAACGAAATCACCCAAGAACACAAAAATTCCCTTTCAACGAAATCACCCGAGAACACCAAAATATCGCTTCCAATGAAATCACCGAGAGCACAAAAAATTCGCTTCCAACGAAATGACTCGAGAGGACATAAAACAATATAGCAATGAAATGACCTGAGAACACAAAAAAATCGCTTCCAAAGAAATCACCCTAGAACATAAAAATTGGCTTCCATCGAAATAACCACAGAAGACAAAAAATTCCCTTCTAACCAAATCACCCCAGAGCTCAAAAAATTCGCTTCCAACGAAATCACCCTAGAACATAAAAAATTCGCTTTCAACGAAATCACCCGAGAATAGAAAAAATTCGCTTCCAACGAAATCACCCCAGAGCACAAAAAATTCGCTTGCAACGAAATATCCTGAGAACACAAATATTAGCTTCCAATCAAATCACCCCAGAGCACAAAAAATTCGCTTCCAATGAAATTACCCCAGAACACAAAAAATTGCTTCCATGAAAACACCCCAGAACACAAAAAATTCGCTTCCACCGAAATGACTCCAGAGCACAGAAAACATATTTCCAACGAAATGACCCCCTGCTTCAAAAATTTGCTTCCATCGAAAAAACCGGAAAAAACAAAATATTTGCTTCCAACAAAATTACCCCGGAACACAATAAATTCGCTTCCAACGATACCTCCTGAGAACACAAATATTTGCTTCCAAAGAAATCATCCCAGAGCACAAAAAAATTCGCTTCCAACGAAATCACCCTGGAACACAAAAAATTCCATTTCAACAAAATCACCCGAGAACAGAAAAAATTCACATCCAATGAAATTACCACAGAACAGAAAAATTTTGCTTCCATCGAAATCACCCCTGAACACAAAAAATTCGCTGCCAACGAAATCTCCCAGAACACAAAAAATTTGCTACCAACGAAATCACCCCAGATCACAAAATATTCGCTTCCTACGAAATGACTCCAGAGCACAGAAAACACGCTTCCAACTAAATGACCCCAGAACACTAAAAATTCGCGGCCAAAGAAATCACCCGAGAACACAAAAAATTCGCTTCCAATGTAACTACCCCAGAACACAAAAAATTCGCTTCCAACGAAATCACCCCAGAGAACAAAAAATTCCCTTCCAACGAAATGACTCCAGAGCACAGAAAACACGATTCCAACGAAATGATCTGCTACTTCAAAAATTTGCTTCGATCGAAAAAACCGGAGGACACAAAAAATTCACTTCCATCGAAATCACCCCAGGACACAGAAAATTCACTTTCAACGAAATCACCCTAGAACACAAAAAATTCCTTTTCAATGAAATCACCCGAGAACACAAAATATTCGCTTCCAACGAAATCACCCCAGAGCACAAAAAATTCCCTTCCAACGAAATGACTCCAGAGCACAGAAAACAGGCTTCCAACGAAATGATCCCAGAACACAAAAAATTCCCTTTCAACGAAATCTCCCGAGAACCAAAAAAATTTCCTTCCAACGAAATCACCCAAGAGCACAAAAAATTCGCTTTAAACGAAATGACTCCAGAGCACAGAAAACACGCTTCCAATGAAATGATGCCAGAACACTAAAAATTTCCTTTAAACGAAATCACCCGAGAACACAAAAAATTCCCTTTAAATGAAATCACCCGAGAACACAAAAAATTCGCTTCCAACGAAATCAACCCAGAGCACCAAAAATTCTCTTCCAACCAAGTGACTCCAGAGCACAGAAAACACGCTTCCAACAAAATGACACCCTACTTCAAAAATTTACTTCCATCGAAAAAACCGGACAACACAAAAAATTCGCTTCCAACACAATTTCCACAGAACACAAAAAATTCGCTTCCAACGAAATCACCCCGGAACACAAAAAATTCGCATCGAACGAAATGACTCCAGAGCACAGAAAACAGGCTTCCAACGAAATGACCCCAGAACACGAAAAATTTGCGGCCAACGAAATCACCCGAGAACACAAAAAAATCGCTTCCAACGTAATTACCCCAGAACACAAAAAATTAGCTTCCAACGAAATCACCCCAGAGCACAAAAAATTCCCTTCCAACGAAATGACTCCAGATCACAGAAAACACGCTTCCAACGAAATGACACCCTCCTTCAAAAATTTGCTTCCATCGAAAAAACCGGAGAATACAAAAAATTCACTTCCAACAAAATTTCCACAGAACACAAAAAATTCGCTTTCAACGAAATCACCCCAGAACACAAAAAATTCGCTTCTAACGAAATGACTCCAGAGCACAGAAAACAGGCTTCCAAAGAAATGACCCCAGAACACAAAAATTCCCTTTCAAAGAAATCACCCGAGAACACAAAAAATTCACTTCCAACAAAATCACCACAGAGTACAAAAAATTCGCTAACAACGAAATGACTCCAGAGCACAGAAAACATGCTTCCAACGAAATGACACACTATTTCAAAATTTGCTTCCATCGAAAAGACCGGGGAACACAAAAAATTCTCTTCCAACGATATTACCCCAGAAGACAAAAAATTCTTTTCCAACGAAAACTCCTGAGAACACAAATATTCGCTTCCAAAGATATCATCCCAGAGCACAAGAAATTCGCTTCCAACGAAATCACCCAAGAACACAAAAATTCCCTTTCAACGAAATCACCCGAGAACACCAAAATATCGCTTCCAATGAAATCACCCCAGAGCACAAAAAATTCGCTTCCAACGAAATGACTCGAGAGGACATAAAACAATGTAGCAATGAAATGACCCGAGAACACAAAAAAATCGCTTCCAAAGAAATCACCCTAGAACATAAAAATTGGCTTCCATCGAAATAACCACAGAAGACAAAAAATTCCCTTCTAACCAAATCACCCCAGAGCTCAAAAAATTCGCTTCCAACGAAATCACCCTAGAACATAAAAAATTCGCTTTCAACGAAATCACCCGAGAATAGAAAAAATTCGCTTCCAACGAAATCACCCCAGAGCCCAAAAAATTTGCTTGCAACGGAATATCCTGAGAACACAAATATTAGCTTCCAATCAAATCACCCCAGAGCACAAAAAATTCGCTTCCAACGAAATCACCCCAGAACACAAAAAATTCGTTTCCAACGAAATGACTCCAGAGCACAGAAAACACGCTTCCAACGAAATGATACCATACTTCGAAAATTTGCTTCAATCGAAAAAACCGGAGAAAACAAAAAATTCTCTTCCAACGATATTACCCCAGAAGACAAAATATTCGCTTCCAAAGAAATCTCCTGAGAACACAAATATTCGCTTCGAAAGAAATCATCCCAGAGCACAAAAAAATTCCCGTTCAACGAAATCACCCGAGAACACAAAAAATTCACGTTCAACAAAATTACCACAGAACAGAAAAAATTTGCTTCAATCGAAATCACCCCAGAACACAATAAATTCGCTTCCAACGAAATCACCCTAGAACAGAAAAACTCCCTTTAAACGAAATCACCCCAGAGCACAAAAAATTCGCTTCCAACGAAATCACGCTACAACACAAAAAATTAGCTTTTTCAACGAAATCACCCGAAAACACAAAATTTCCTTTCAAAGAAATCTCCCGAGAACACAAAAAAATCGCTTCAAATGAAATCACCCCAGAATACAAAAAATTCGCTTGCAATGAAATCTCCTGAGAACACAAATATTTGCTTCCAACGAAATCGTCACAGAGCACAAAATATTCGCTTACAACGAAATCACCCTAGAACGCAAAAATTCCCTTTCAATGAAATCACCCGAGAACACAAAAAATTCGCTTCCTACGAAATCACCCCAGAACACAAAAAGTTCCCTTCCAACGAAAGGACTCCAGAGCACAGAAAATAAGCTTCCAACGAAATGACCCCCTACTTAAAAAATTTGCTTCCATCGAAAAACCGGAGAACATAAAAAATTCGCAACGAAAACTCCTGAGAACACAAATATTGGCTTCCAAAGATATCATCCCAGAGCACAAAAAATTCACTTCCCACGAATTCACCCTAGAACATAAAAAATTGGCTTCCATCGAAATAACCACAGAAGACAAAAAATTCCCTTCTAACCAAATCACCCCAGAGAACAAAAAATTCGCTTCCAACGAAATCACCTAGAACAAAAAAATTCGCTTTCAACGAAATCACCTGAGAATAGAAAAAATTCGCTTCCAAAGAAATCATCCCAGAGCACAAAAAAATTCACTGCCAAAGAAATGACTCCAGAGCACAGAAAACACGCTTCCAACGAAATGACCCTCTACTTAAAAAATTTGCTTTCATCGAAAAACCGGAGAACACAAAAAATTTGCTTCCAACGAAATTACCCCAGAACGTAAAAATTCGCTTGCAACGAAATATCCTGAGAAGACAAATATTAGCTTCCAATCAAATCACCCCAGAGTACAAAATATTCGCTTACAACGAAATTACCCCAGAACACAAAAAAATTGCTTCCATGAAAACACCCCAGAACACAAAAAATTCGCTTCCACCGAAATGACTCCAGAGCACAGAAAACATACTTCCAACGAAATGACCCCCTGCTTCAAATTTTGCTTCCATCGAAAAAACCGGAGAAAACAAAATATTCGCTTCCAACGAAATTAACCCGGAACACAATAAATTCGCTTCCAACGATACCTCCTGAGAACACAAACATTTGCTTCCAAAGAAATCATCCCAGAGCACAAAAAAATTCGCTTCCAACGAAATCAACCTGGAACACAAAAAATTCCCTTTCAACGAAATCACCCGAGAACACAAAAATTTTGCTTCCAACAAAATCACCCCAGAGCACAAAATATTCACTGCCAAAGAAATGACTCCAGAGCACAGAAAACACGCTTCCAACGAAATGACCCTCTATTTAAAAAATTTGCTTCCATCGAAAAAACCGGAGAACACAAAAAATTCGCTTCCAAAGTAATTACCCCAGAAAACAAAAAATGCGCTTACAATGAAATCACCCTAGAACACAAAAAATTCCCTTTAAATGAAATCATCCGAGAACACAAAAAATTTGCTTCCAACGAAATCACTCCAGAGCACCAAAAATTCTCTTCCAACCAAGTGACTCCAGAGCACAGAAAACATGATTCCAACAAAATAACCCCCTACTTCAAAAATTTGCTTCCATCGAAAAAACCGGAGAACACAAAAAATTCGCTTCCAACAAAATTTCCACAGACCACAAAAAATTCGCTTTCAAAGAAATCACCCCAGAACACAAAAAATTCGCTTCTAACGAAATAACTCCAGAGCACAGAAAACAGGCTTCCAAAGAAATGATCCCAGAACACAAAAAATTCCCTTTCAACGAAATCACCCGAGAACACAAAAAATTCACTTCCAACGAAATGACTCCATAGCACAGAAAACATGCTTCCAACGAATCGACACACTATTTCAAAATTTGCTTCCATCGAAAAGACCGGAGAACGCAAAAAATTCTCTTCCAACGATATTACCCCAGAAGACAAAAAATTCATTTCCAACGAAAACTCCTGAGAACACAAATATTCGCTTCCAAAGATATCATCCCAGAGCACAAAAAAATCTCTTCCAATGAAAAAACCCTAGAACATAAAAAATACGCTTTCAACGAAATCACCGGAGAATAGAAAAAATTCGCTTCCAACGTCACCCCAGAGCACAAAAAATTCACTGCCAAAGAAATGACTCCAGAGCACAGAAAACACGCTTCCAATGAAATGACCCTCTACTTAAAAAAATTGCTTCCATAGAAAAACCGGAGAACACAAAAAATTCGCTTCCAACGAAATTACCCCAGATCATAAAAAATTCGCTTTCAACGAAATCACCTGAGAACACAAAAAATTCACTTCCAACGAAATCACCACAGAGTACAAAAAATTCGCTACCAACGAAATGACTCCAGAGCACAGAAAACATGCTTCCAACGAAATGACACACTATTTCAAAATTTGCTTCCATCGAAAAGACCGGAGAACAGAAAAAATTCTCTTCCAACGATATTACACCAGACGACAAAAAATTCTTTTCCAACGAAAACTCCTGAGAACACAAATATTCGCTTCCAAAGATATCATCCCAGAGCACAAAAAATTCGCTTCCAACGAAATCACCCAAGAACACAAAAATTTGCTTTCAACGAAATCACCCGAGAACACAAAAAATTCGCTTCCAACGAAATGACTCGAGAGGACAGAAAACAATGTAGCAATGAAATGACCCAAGAACACAAAAAATTCGCTTCCAAAGAAATCACCCTAGAACATAAAAATTGGCTTCCATCGAAATAACCACAGAAGACAAAAAATTCCCTTCCAATAAATCACCCCAGAGCACAAAAAATTCGCTTCCAACAAAATCACCCTAGAACATAAAAAATTCGCTTCCAACAAAATCACCCCAGAGCACAAAAATTTCACTGCCAAAGAAATGATTCCAGAGCACAGAAAACACGCTTTCAACGAAATGACCCTCTACTTAAAAAATTTGCTTCCATCGAAAAAACCGGAGAACACAAAAATTCGCTTCCAACGAAATTACCCCAGAACACAAAAAATTCGCTTGCAACGAAATATCCTGAGAACACAAATATTAGCTTCCAATCAAATCACCCCAGAGCACAAAAAATTCGCTTCCAACGAAATCACCCCAGAACACAAAAAATTCGCTTCCAACGAAATGACTCCAGAGCACAGAAAACACGCTTCCAACGAAATGACCCCCTGCTTCAAAAATTTGCTTCCATCAAAAAAACCTGAGAAAACCAAAAATTCACGTCCAACCAAATTACCACAGAACAGAAAAAAATTGCTTCCATCGAAATCACCATAGAACACAAAAAATTCGCTTCCAACAAAATCACCCTAGAACACAAAAAATTCCCTTTCAAAGAAATCACACCAGAACACAAAAAATTCGCTTCCAACTAAATCAGCCCAAAGCACAAAAAATTCCCTTCCAACGAAATTACTCCAGAGCACAGAAAACGAGCTTCCAACGAAATGGCCCCTACTTCAAAAATTTGCTTCCATCGAAAAAACCGGAGAATACAAAAAATTAGCTTGCAACGAAATCGTCTGAGAACACAAATATTTGCTTCCAACGAAATGACTCCAGAGCACAGAAAACACGCTTCGAATGAAATGATACCATACTTCAAAAATTTGCTTCCATTGAAATGACCCGAGAACACAAAAAATTCGCTTCCAACGAAATCACCCAGAACACAAAAAATTTGCTTCCAACGAAATCACCCCAGAACACAAAAAATTCGCTTCCATCGAAATGACTCCAGAACACAGGAAACACGCTTCCAACTAAATGACCCCAGAACACTAAAAATTCGCCGCCAAAGAAATCACCCGAGAACACAAAAAATTTGCTTTCAACTAAATGACTCCAGAGCACAGAAAACAATGTAGCAATGAAATGACCCGAGAACACAAAAAATTCCCTTTCAAGAAATCACCCGAGAACACAAAAAATTCACGTCCAACGAAATTACGACAAAATAGAAAAATTTTGCTTCCATCGAAATCACCCCTGAACACAAAAAATTCGCTGCCAACGAAATTACCCTAGAACACAAAACATTCCCTTTCAACGAAATCACCCGAGAACACAAAAAATTAGCTTCCAACCAATTCACCCCAGAATCCAAAAAATTCGCTTCCAACCAAATGACTCCAGAGCACAGAAAACAGGCTTCCAAAGAAATCACCCCTGAACACAAAATATTTGCTTCCATCGAAAATACCTGAGAACACAAAAAAATCGCTTCCAACGAAATTACTCCAGAACACAAAAAATTCGCTTCCAACGAAATCACCCAGAACACAAAAACTTTGCTTCCAAAGAAATCACCCCAGAGCACAAAAAATTCGCTTCCATCGAAATGACTCCAGAACACAGAAAACACGCTTCCAACTAAATGACCCCAGAACACTAAAAATTCACGGCCAAAGAAATCACCCGAGAACACAAAAAATTCGCTTTCAACTAAATGACTCTAGAGCACAGAAAACAATGCAGCAATGAATTGACCCGAGAACACAAAAAATTCACTTTCAATGAAATCACCTGAGAACAAAAAAATTCACGTCCAACGAAATTACCCCAGAATAGAAAAAATTTGCTTCCGATAAATCACCCCAGAGCACAAAAAATTCCCTTCCTATAAATCACGTGAGAACAAAAATATTCGCTTCCCACAAAATTACCCCAGAACGGAAAAAATTTCCTTCCATCGAAATCACCGCAGAACACAAAAAATTCGCTTCCAACGAAATGATTCCAGAGCACAGAAAACACGCTTCCAACGCAGTCACCCCAGAGCACAAAAAAATTCCTTCCAACGAAATGACCCCAGAACACAAAAAATTCCCTTTCAACGAAATCACCCTAGAACCCAAAAAAAATTGCTTCCAACGAAATCACCCAAGAACACAAAAAATTAGCTTCCAACGAAATGATTCCAGAGCACAGAAAACACGCTTCCAATGAAATGATGCCAGAACACTAAAAATTTCCTTTCAATGAAATCACCCGAGAACACAAAAAATTCGCTTCCAAAGTAATTACCCCAGAAAACAAAAAATGTGCTTCCAACGAAATCAACCTAGAACACAAAAAATTCCCTTTAAATGAAATCATCCGAGAACACAAAAAATTTGCTTCCAACGAAATCACTCCAGAGCACCAAAAATTCTCTTCCAACCAAGTGACTCCAGAGCACAGAAAACACGCTTCCAACAAAATGACCCCCTACTTCAAAAATTTGCTTCCATCGAAAAAACCGGAGAACACAAAAAATTCGCTTCCAACAAAATTTCCACAGACCACAAAAAATTCGCTTTCAAAGAAATCACCCCAGAACACAAAAAATTCGCTTCCAACGAAATGACTCCAGAGCACAGAAAACAGGCTTCCAAAGAAATGACCCCAGAACACAAAAAATTCCCTTTCAACGAAATCACCCGAGAACACAAAAAATTCACTTCCAACGAAATGACTCCATAGCACAGAAAACATGCTTCCAACGAATTGACACACTATTTCAAAATTTGCTTCCATCGAAAAGACCGGAGAACGCAAAAAATTCTCTTCCAACGATATTACCCCAGAAGACAAAAAATTCATTTCCAACGAAAACTCCTGAGAACACAAATATTCGCTTCCAAAGATATCATCCCAGAGCACAAAAAAATTCTCTTCCAATGAAATAACCCTAGAACATAAAAAATACGCTTTCAACGAAATCACCCGAGAATAAAAAAAATTCGCTTCCAACGTCACCCTAGAGCACAAAAAATTCACTGCCAAAGAAATGACTCCAGAGCACAGAAAACACGCTTCCAATGAAATGACCCTCTACTTAAAAAAATTGCTTCCATAGAAAAACCGGAGAACACAAAAAATTTGCTTCCAACGAAATGACCCCAGAACATAAAAATTCGCTTGCAACGAAATATCCTAAGAACACAAATATTAGCTTCCAATCAAATCACCCCAGAGCACAAAAAATTCGCTTCCAACGAAATAACCCTAGAACATAAAAAATTCGCTTTCAACGAAATCACCCGAGAATAGAAAAAATTCGCTTCCAACGAAATCACCCCAGAGCACAAAAAATTTACTGCCAAAGAAATGACTCCAGAGGACAGAAAACACGCTTCCAACGAAATGACCCTCTACTAAAAAAAAATTCCTTCCATAGAAAAAACCGGAGAAAACAAAATATTCGCTTCCAACGAAATTACACCAGAACACAAAAAAATTCGCTTGCAACGAAATCTTCTGAGAACACGAATATTCGCTTCCAACGAAATCACCACAGAACACAAAAAATTACCTTCCAACATAATGACTCCAGAGCAGAGAAAAGACGATTCCAACGAAATGACCCCATATTTCAAAAATTTGCTTCCATCGAAAACACAAAAAATTCACTTCTAACGAAATTACCCCAGAACACAATAAATTTGCTTCCAACGATACCTCCTGAGAACACAAATATTTGCTTCCAAAAAAATCATCCCAGAGCACAAAAAAATTCGCTTCCAATGAAATCACCCTGGAACACAAAAAATTCCCTTTCAACCAAATCACCCGAGAACACAAAAAACTCACGTCCAACGAAATTACCACAGAACAGAAAAATTTTGCTTCCATCGAAATCACCCCTGAACACAAAAAAATTCGCTGCCAACGAAATCACCCCAGAACACAAAAAATTTGCTACCAACGAAATCACCCCAGATTACAAAAAATTCGCTTCCTACGAAATGAGTCCAGAGCACAGAAAACACGCTTCCAACTAAATGACCCCAGAAAACTAAAAATTCGCGGCCAAAGTAATCACCCGAGAACACAAAAAATTCGCTTCCAACGTAATTACCCCAGAACACAAAAAATTCCCTTTCAACGAAATCACCCGAGAACAAAAAAATTCGCTTCCAACGAAATCACCCCAGAGAACAAAAAATTCCCTTCCAACGAAATGACTCCAGAGGACAGAAAACACGCTTCCAATGAAATGATGCCAGAACATTAAAAATTTCCTTTAAACGAAATCACCCGAGAATACAAAAAATTCGCTTCCAACGTAAATACCCCAGAAAGCAAAAAATGCGCTTCCAACGAAATCACCCTAGAACACAAAAAATTCCCTTTAAATGAAATCACCCGAGAACACAAAAAATTCGCTTCCAACAAAATCAACCCAGAGCACCAAAAATTCTCTTCCAACCAAGTGACTCCAGAACACAGAAAACACGCTTCCAACAAAATGAACCCCTACTCCAAAAATTTACTTCCATCGAAAAAACCGGAGAACACAAAAAATTCGCTTCCAACAAAATTTCCACAGAACACAAAAAATTCGCTTCCAACGAAATCACCCAGGAACACAAAAAATTCGCTTCCAACGAAATGACTCCAGAGCACAGAAAACAGGCGTCCAAAGAAATGACCCCAGAACACAAAAAATTCCCTTTCAACGAAATCACCCGAGAACACAAAAAATTCACTTCCAACGAAATCAACACAGAGTACAAAAATTGGCTTCCAACAAAATGACTCCATAGCACAGAAAACACGCTTCCAACGAAATGACCCCAGAACACTAAAAATTCGCGGCCAACGAAATCACCCGAGAACACAAAAAATTAGCTTCCAACCAATTCACCCCAGAACCCAAAAAATTCTCTTCCAACCAAATGACTCCAGAGCACAGAAAACAGGCTTCCAACGAAATCACCCCAGAACACAAAAAATTTGCTTCCATCGAAAATACCCTAGAACACAAAAAATTCGCTTCCAACGAAATTACCCCAGAACACAAAAAATTCGCTTCCAACGAAATCACCCAGAACACAAAAAATTAGCTTCCAAAGAAATCACCCCAGAGCACAAAAAATTCACTTCCATCGAAATGACTCCAGAACACAGAAAACACGCTTCCAACTAAATGACCCCAGAACACTAAAAATTCGTGGCCAAAGAAATCACCCGAGAACACAAAAAATTCGCTTCCAACGAAATGACTCCAGAGCACAGAAAACAATGTAGCAATGAAATGACCCGAGAACACAAAAAAATTCACTTTCAATGAAATCACCTGAGAACAAAAGAATTCACGTCCAACGAAATTACCCCAGAATAGAAAAAATTTGCTTCCGACGAAATCACCCAAGAGCACAAAAAATTGGCTTCCAACGAAATGATTCCAGAGCACAGAAAACATGCTTCCAATGAAATGATGCCAGAACACTAAAAATTTCCTTTCAATGAAATCACCCGAGAACACAAAAAATTCGCTTCCAAAGTAATTAACCCAGAAAACAAAAAATGCGCTTCCAACGAAATCACCCTAGAACACAAAAAATTCCCTTTAAATGAAATCACCCGAGAACACAAAAAATTTGCTTCCAACGAAATCACGCCAGAGCACCAAAAATTCTCTTCCAACCAAGTGACTCCAGAGCACAGAAAACATGCTTCCAACAAAATGACCCCCTACTTCAAAAATTTGCTTCCATCGAAAAAACCGGAGAACACAAAAAATTCGCTTCCAACAAAATTTCCACAGAACACAAAAAATTCGCTACCAACGAAATCACCCCAGAACACAAAAAATTCGCTTCCAACGAAATGACTCCAGAGCACAGAAAACAGGCTTCCAAAGAAATGAGCCCAGAACACAAAAAATTCCCTTTCAACGAAATCACCTGAGAACACAAAAAATTCACTTCCAACGAAATCACCACAGAGTACAAAAAATTCGCTACCAACGAAATGACTCCAGAGCACAGAAAACATGCTTCCAACGAAATGACACACTATTTCAAAATTTGCTTCCATCGAAAAGACCGGAGAACAGAAAAAATTCTCTTCCAACGATATTACCCCAGAAGACAAAAAATTCTATTCCAACGAAAACTCCTGAGAACACAAATATTCGCTTCCAAAGATATCATCCCAGAGCACAAAAAATTCGCTTCCAAAGAAATCACCCAAGAACACAAAAATTTCCTTTCAACGAAATCACCCGAGAACACAAAAAATTCGCTTCCAACGAAATGACTCGAGAGGACAGAAAACAATGTAGCAATGAAATGACCCAAGAACACAAAAAATTCGCTTCCAAAGAAATCACCCTAGAACATAAAAATTGGCTTCCATCGAAATAACCACAGAAGACAAAAAATTCCCTTCCAATAAATCACCCCAGAGCACAAAAAATTCGCTTCCAACGAAATCACCCTAGAACATAAAAAATTCGCTTTCAAAGAAATCACCCGAGAATAAAAAAATTCGCTTCCAACAAAATCACCCCAGAGCACAAAAAATTCACTGCCAAAGAAATGACTCCAGAGCACAGAAAACACGCTTTCAACGAAATGACCCTCTACTTAAAAAATTTGCTTCCATCGAAAAAACCGGAGAACACAAAAAATTCGCTTCCAACGAATTTACCCCAGAACACAAAAAATTTGCTTGCAACGAAATATCCTGAGAACACAAATATTAGCTTCCAATCAAATCACCCCAGAGCACAAAAAATTCGCTTCCAACGAAATCACCCCAGAACACAAAAAATTCGCTTCCAGCGAAATGACTCCAGAGCACAGAAAACACGCTTCCAACGAAATGATACCATACTTCGAATATTTGCTTCAATCGAAAAAACCGGAGAAAACAAAAAATTCTCTTCCAACGATATTACCCCAGAAGACAAAATATTCGCTTCCAAAGAAATCTCCTGAGAACACAAATATTCGCTTCGAAAGAAATCATCCCAGAGCACAAAAAAATTCCCGTTCAACAAAATCACCCGAGAACACAAAAAATTCACGTCCAACGAAATTACCACATAACAGAAAAAATTTGCTTCCATCGAAATCACCCCAGAATACAATAAATTCGCTTCCAACGAAATCACCCTACATCACAAAAAATTCGTTCCAACGAAATGACTCCAGAGCACAGAAAACACGCTTCGAACGAAATGATACCATACTTCAAAAATTTGCTTCCAACGAAATCACCCAAGAGCACAAAAAATTTGCTTCCAACGAAATCATTCCAGAGCACAGAAAACACGCCTCCAATGAAATGATGCGAGAACACTAAAAATTCCTTTCAATGAAATCACCCGAGAACACAAAAAATTCGCTTCCAACGTACATACCCCAAAAAACAAAAAATGCGCTTCCAACGAAATCACCCTAGAACACAAAAAATTCCCTTTAAATAAAATCACCCGAGAACACAAAAAATTCGCTTCTAACAAAATCAACCTAGAGCACCAAAAATTCGCTAACAACGAAATGACTCCAGAGCACAGAAAACACACTTCCAATGAAATGACCCCCTGCTTCAAAAATTTGCTTCCATCGAAAAAAACAGAGAAAACAAAATATTCGCTTCCAACGAAATTACCCCAGAACACAAAAAAATTCGCTTGCAACGAAATCTTCTGAGAACACGAATATTCGCTTCCAACGAAATCACCCCAGAACACAAAAAATTAGCTTCCAACATAATGACTCCAGAGCAGAGAAAACACGCTTCCAACGAAATGACCCCATATTTCAAAAATTTGTTTCCATCGAAATCACCCGAAATCAAAAAATTCGTTTCTAACGAAATTACCCCGGAACACAATAAATTTGCTTCCAACGATACCTCCTGAGAACACAAATATTTGCTTCCAAAGAAATCATCCCAGAGCACAAAAAAATTCGCTTCCAACGAAATCACCCTGGAACACAAAAAATTCCCTTTCAACCAAATCACCCGAGAACACAAAAAATTCACGTCCAACGAAATTACCACAGAACAGAAAAATTTTGCTTCCATCGAAATCACCCCTGAACACAAAAAATTCGCGGCCAAAGAAATCACCGGAGAACACAAAAAATTTGCTTCCAACGTAATTACCCCAGAACACAAAAAATTCGCTTCCAACGAAATCAACCTTGAACACAAAAAATTCCCTTTCAACGAACTCACCCGAGAACAAAAAAATTCGCTTCTAACGAAATCACCCCAGAGAAAAAAATTTCCCTTCCAACGAAATGACTCCAGAGCACAGAAAACACTATTCCAACGAAATGACCTGCTACTTCAAAAATTTGCTTCGATCGAAAAAACCGGAGAACACAAAAAACTCATTTCCATCGAAATCACCCCAGGACACAGAAAATTCACTTTCATCGAAATCACCCTAGAACACAAAAAATTCCCTTTCAATGAAATCACCCGAGAACACAAAATATTCGCTTCCAACGAAATCACCCCAGACCACAAAAAATTCCCTTCCAACGAAATGACTCCAGAGCACAGAAAACACGCTTCCAACGAAATGAGCACAGAACACAAAAAATTCCCTTTCAACGAAATCACCAGAGAACCCAAAAAATTTGCTTCCAACGAAATCACCTGAGAACACAAAAAATTCACTTCCAACGAAATCACCACAGAGTACAAAAAATTCGCTACCAACGAAATGACTCCAGAGCACAGAAAACATGCTTCCAACGAAATGACACACTATTTCAAAATTTGCTTCCATCGAAAAGACCGGAGAACAGAAAAAATTCTCTTCCAACGATATTACCCCAGAAGACAAAAAATTCTATTCCAACGAAAACTCCTGAGAACACAAATATTCGCTTCCAAAGATATCATCCCAGAGCACAAAAAATTCGCTTCCAAAGAAATCACCCAAGAACACAAAAATTTCCTTTCAACGAAATCACCCGAGAACACAAAAAATTCGCTTCCAACGAAATGACTCGAGAGGACAGAAAACAATGTAGCAATGAAATGACCCAAGAACACAAAAAATTCGCTTCCAAAGAAATCACCCTAGAACATAAAAATTGGCTTCCATCGAAATAACCACAGAAGACAAAAAATTCCCTTCCAATAAATCACCCCAGAGCACAAAAAATTCGCTTCCAACGAAATCACCCTAGAACATAAAAAATTCGCTTTCAAAGAAATCACCCGAGAATAAAAAAATTCGCTTCCAACAAAATCACCCCAGAGCACAAAAAATTCACTGCCAAAGAAATGACTCCAGAGCACAGAAAACACGCTTTCAACGAAATGACCCTCTACTTAAAAAATTTGCTTCCATCGAAAAAACCGGAGAACACAAAAAATTCGCTTCCAACGAATTTACCCCAGAACACAAAAAATTTGCTTGCAACGAAATATCCTGAGAACACAAATATTAGCTTCCAATCAAATCACCCCAGAGCACAAAAAATTCGCTTCCAACGAAATCACCCCAGAACACAAAAAATTCGCTTCCAGCGAAATGACTCCAGAGCACAGAAAACACGCTTCCAATGAAATGATACCATACTTCGAATATTTGCTTCAATCGAAAAAACCGGAGAAAACAAAAAATTCTCTTCCAACGATATTACCCCAGAAGACAAAATATTCGCTTCCAAAGAAATCTCCTGAGAACACAAATATTCGCTTCGAAAGAAATCATCCCAGAGCACAAAAAAATTCCCGTTCAACAAAATCACCCGAGAACACAAAAAATTCACGTCCAACGAAATTACCACATAACAGAAAAAATTTGCTTCCATCGAAATCACCCCAGAATACAATAAATTCGCTTCCAACGAAATCACCCTACATCACAAAAAATTCGTTCCAACGAAATGACTCCAGAGCACAGAAAACACGCTTCGAACGAAATGATACCATACTTCAAAAATTTGCTTCCAACGAAATCACCCAAGAGCACAAAAAATTTGCTTCCAACGAAATCATTCCAGAGCACAGAAAACACGCCTCCAATGAAATGATGCGAGAACACTAAAAATTCCTTTCAATGAAATCACCCGAGAACACAAAAAATTCGCTTCCAACGTACATACCCCAAAAAACAAAAAATGCGCTTCCAACGAAATCACCCTAGAACACAAAAAATTCCCTTTAAATAAAATCACCCGAGTACACAAAAAATTCGCTTCTAACAAAATCAACCTAGAGCACCAAAAATTCGCTAACAACGAAATGACTCCAGAGCACAGAAAACACACTTCCAATGAAATGACCCCCTGCTTCAAAAATTTGCTTCCATCGAAAAAAACAGAGAAAACAAAATATTCGCTTCCAACGAAATTACCCCAGAACACAAAAAAATTCGCTTGCAACGAAATCTTCTGAGAACACGAATATTCGCTTCCAACGAAATCACCCCAGAACACAAAAAATTAGCTTCCAACATAATGACTCCAGAGCAGAGAAAACACGCTTCCAACGAAATGACCCCATATTTCAAAAATTTGTTTCCATCGAAATCACCCGAAATCAAAAAATTCGTTTCTAACGAAATTACCCCGGAACACAATAAATTTGCTTCCAACGATACCTCCTGAGAACACAAATATTTGCTTCCAAAGAAATCATCCCAGAGCACAAAAAAATTCGCTTCCAACGAAATCACCCTGGAACACAAAAAATTCCCTTTCAACCAAATCACCCGAGAACACAAAAAATTCACGTCCAACGAAATTACCACAGAACAGAAAAATTTTGCTTCCATCGAAATCACCCCTGAACACAAAAAATTCGCGGCCAAAGAAATCACCGGAGAACACAAAAAATTTGCTTCCAACGTAATTACCCCAGAACACAAAAAATTCGCTTCCAACGAAATCAACCTTGAACACAAAAAATTCCCTTTCAACGAACTCACCCGAGAACAAAAAAATTCGCTTCTAACGAAATCACCCCAGAGAAAAAAATTTCCCTTCCAACGAAATGACTCCAGAGCACAGAAAACACTATTCCAACGAAATGACCTGCTACTTCAAAAATTTGCTTCGATCGAAAAAACCGGAGAACACAAAAAACTCATTTCCATCGAAATCACCCCAGGACACAGAAAATTCACTTTCATCGAAATCACCCTAGAACACAAAAAATTCCCTTTCAATGAAATCACCCGAGAACACAAAATATTCGCTTCCAACGAAATCACCCCAGACCACAAAAAATTCCCTTCCAACGAAATGACTCCAGAGCACAGAAAACACGCTTCCAACGAAATGAGCCCAGAACACAAAAAATTCCCTTTCAACGAAATCACCAGAGAACCCAAAAAATTTGCTTCCAACGAAATCACCCAAGAGCACAAAAAATTTGCTTCCAACAAAATGACTCCAGAGCACAGAAAACACGCTTCCAATGAAATGATGCCAGAACACTAAAAATTTCCTTTAAACGAAATCACCCGAGAACACAAAAAATTCGCTTCCAACGTAAATACCCCAGAAAACAAAAAATGCGCTTCCAACGAAATCAAAATAGAACACAAAAATTCCCTTTAAATGAAATCACCCGAGAACACAAAAAATTCGCTTCCAACGAAGTCAACCCAGAGCACCAAAAATTCTCTTCCAACCAAGTGACTCCAGAGCACAGAAAACACCCTTCCAACAAAATGACCCCCTACTTCAAAAATTTACTTCCATCGAAAAAACCGGAGAACACAAAAAATTTGCTTTCAACAAAATTTCCACAGAACACAAAAAATTCGCTTCCAACGAATTCACCCCGGAAAACAAAAAATTCGCTTCCAACGAAATGACTCAAGAGCACAGAAAACAGGCGTCCAAAGAAATGACACCAGAACACAAAAAATTCCCTTTCAACGAAATCACCAGAGAACACAAAAAATTCACTTCCAACGAAATCAACACAGAGTACAAAAAATTGGCTTCCAACAAAATGACTCCATCGCACAGAAAACACGCTTCCAACGAAATGACCCCAGAGCACTAAAAATTCGCGGCCAACGAAATCACCCGAGAACACAAAAAATTAGCTTCCAAACAATTCACCCCAGAACCCAAAAAATTCGCTTCCAACCAAATGACTCCAGAGCACAGAAAACAGGCTTCCAACGAAATCACCCCAGAACACAAAAAATTTGCTTCCATCGAAAATACCCGAGAACACAAAAAATTCGCTTCCAACGAAATCACTGCAGAGCACAGAAAACACGCTTCGAACGAATTGATACCATACTTCAAAAATTTGCTTCCATCGAAATCACCCGAGAACAAAAAAATTCACTTCCAACTAAATTACCCCAGATCAGAAAACATTCGCTTCCAACGAAATCACCCCTGAAAACAAAAAATTTCGCTTCCAACGGTATGACCCCCTACTTCAAAAATTTGCTTCCATCAAAAAAACCAGAGAACACAAAAAAATTTGCTTCCAACGAAATTACCCCAGAACACAAAAAATTCGCTTCCAACAAAATCTCCTGAGGACACAAATATTCGCTTCCAAAGAAATCACCCCAGAGCACAAAAAATCCGCATCCAATGAAATCACCCTAAAGCAAAAAAAAAATTCACTTTCAACGAAATCACCTGAGACCAAAAAAATTCACGTCCAACGCAATTACCCCAGAATAGAAAAAATTTACTTCCAACCAAATCAACCCAGAGCACAAAAAATTCCCTTCCAACAAAATCACCCGAGAACAAAAATATTGGCTTCTAAAGAAATTACCCCAGAACGGAAAAAAATTGCTTCCAACGAAATCACCCCAAAGCACAAAAAATTCCTTTCCAATAAATAACCTGAGAACAAAAATATTGGCTTCCCACAAAATTACCCCAGAAAGGAAAAAATTTTCTTCCATCGAAATCACCGCAGAACACAAAAAATTCGCTTCCAACGAAATGACTCCAGAGCACAGAAAACACGCTTCCAACGAAATCACCCCAGAACACAAAAAATTTGCTTCCAACGAAATAAACACAGAACACAAAAAATTCGCTTCCAACGAAATCACCATAGAACACAAAACATTCCCTTTCAACGAAATCACCCAAGAACACAAAAAATTCACTTCCAACGAAATGACTCCAGAGCACAGAAAACACACTTCGAACGAAATGATACCATACTTCAAAAATTTGCTTCCATCGAAATCACCCGAGAACACAAAAAATTCGCTTCCAACGAAATTTCCCCAGAACACAAAAACTTTGCCTGCAACGAAATCACCCCAGAACACAAAAAATTCGCTTCCAACGAAATGACTCCAGAGCACAGAAAACACGCTGCCAACGAAATGACCCCCTACTTCAAATATTTGCTTCCATTGAAAAAACCAGAGAAAACAAAAAATTCGCTTCCAATGAAATTACCTTAGAACACAAAAAAAATGCTTCCAACGAAATCGCCCCAGAACACAAAAAAATCGCTTCCAACGAAATCACCCCCGAGCACCAAAAATTTGCTTCCAACGAAATGACTCCAGAGCACAGAAAACGAGCTTCCAACGAAATGACCTCATATTTCAAAAATTTGCTTCCATTGAAATCACCGGAGAACACAAAAAATTTGCTTTCAACGAAATTACCCCAGAACACAAAATATTCGCTTCCAACGAAATCTCCTGAGAACACAAATATTCGCTTCGAAAGAAATCATCCCAGAGCACAAAAATATTCGCTTCCAAGGAAATCACCCTAGAACACTAATAATTCCCTTTCAAAGAAATCACACGAGAACACAAAAAATTCACCTCCAACGAAGTTACCAGAGAACAGAAAAAGTTTGCTTCCATCTAAATCACGGCAGAACAGCAAAACTTCGCTTCCAACGAAATCACCCAGGAACACAAAAAATTCGCTCCAACGAAATGACTCCAGAGCACAGGTAACCCGCTTCGAACGAAATGATACCATACTTCAAAAATTTGCTTCCATCGAAATCACCTGAAAACACAAAAAATTCGCTTCCAACAAAATTACCCCCGAACACAAAAATTCGCTTCCATCGAAATCACCACAGAACACAAAAAATTCGCTTCCAACAAAATCACCCTAGAACACAAAAAATTCCCTTTCAACGAAATCACACTAGAACACAAAAAATTCGCTTCCAACGAAATCAGCCCAAAGCACAAAAAATTCCCTTCCAACGAAATTACTCCAGAGCACAGAAAACAAGCTTCCAACGAAATGACCACCTACTTCAAAAATTTGCTTCCATCGATAAAACCGGAGAACACAAAAAATTCGCTTGCAACGAAATCGTCTGAGAACACAAATATTCGCTTCCAACAAAATGACTCCAGAGCACAGAAAACACGCTTCGAACGAAATGATACCATACTTCAAAAATTGGCTTCAATCGAAAAAACTGGAGAAAACAAAAAATTCTCTTCCAACGATATTACCCCAGAAGAGAAAATATTTGCTTCCAACGAAATCTCCTGAGAACACAAATATTCGCTTCAAAAGAAATCATCACAGAGCACAAAAAAATTAGCTTCCAATGAAATCACTCTAGAACACAATAAATTCGCTTCCAACGAAATCACCCTAGAACAGAAAAACTTCCTTTAAATGAAATCACCCTAGAACACAAAAAATTCGCTCCAACGAAATGACTGCAGAGCACAGAAAACACGCTTCGAACGAATTGATACCATACTTCAAAAATTTGCTTCCATCGAAATCACCCGAGAACAAAAAAATTCGCTTCCAACGAAATTACCCCAGAACACAAAAAATTCGCTTCCAACGAAATCATCCAGAACACAAAAAATTTGCTTCCAACGAAATCACCCCAGAGAACAAAAAATTCGCTTCCATCGAAATGACTCCAGAGCACAGAAAACATGCTTCCAACTAAATGACCCCAGAACACTAAAAATTCGCGGCCAAAAAATCACCCGAGAACACAAAAAATTCGCTTCCATCGAAATGACTCCAGAGCACAGAAAACACGCTTCCAACTAAAGGACCCCAGAACACTAAAAATTCGCAGCCAAAGAAATGACCACAGAACACAAAACATTCCCTTTCAACGAAATCACCCGAGAACACAAAAAATTCACTTCCAACGAAATCACCACAGAGTACCAAAAATTTGCTTCCAACAAAATGACTCCAGAATACAGAAAACATGCTTCGAACGAAATGACACACTATTTCAAAATTTGCTTCCATCGAAAAGACCGGAGAACAGAAAAAATTCTCTTCCAACGATATTACCCCAGAAGACAAAAAATTCTTTTCCAACGAAAACTCCTGAGAACACAAATATTCGCTTCCAAAGATATCATCCCAGAGCACAAAAAATTCCGTTTCAATGAAATCACCCGAGAACACAAAAATATCGCTTCCAATGAAATCACCCGAGAGCACAAAAAATTCGCTTCCAAAGAAATGACTCCAGAGCACAGAAAACAATTTACCAATGAAATGACCCGAGAACACAAAAAATTCGCTTCCAAAGAAATCACCCTAGAACATAAAAAATTGGCTTCCATTAAAATAACCACAGAAGACAAAAAATCACCTTCCAATAAATCACCTGAGAACAAAAAAATTCACGTCCAAAGAAATTACCCCAGAATAGAAAAAATTTGCTTCCAAAGAAATCACCCCAGAGCACAAAAAATTCCCTTCCAATAAATCACCTGAGAACAAAAATATTGGCTTCCCACAAAATTACCCCAGAACGGAAAAAATTTCCTTCCATCGAAATCACCGCAGAACACAAAAAATTCGCTTCCAATGAAAAGACTCCAGAGCACAGAAAACACGCTTCCAACGAAATCACCCCAGAACACAAAAAATTTGCTTCCAATGAAATCAACCCAGAACACAAAAAATTTGCTTCCAAAGAAATGACTCCAGAGCACAGAAAACACGCTTCCAAAGAAATGACCCCAGAACACAAAAAATTCCCTTTCAACGAAATCAATCACCACAGAACACAAAAAATTTGCTTCCAAAGAAATTACCCCAGAACACAAAATATTCGCTTCCAATGAAATCACCCCAGATCTCAAAAACTTCATTTCCAAAGAAATCACACCAGAACAGAGAAAAATTCGCTTCTAACAAAATGACTCCAAAAGACATAAAACCCGCTTCCAAGAATATTACCCCAGAAAACAAAAAATTCACTTTCAACTATATCACCCCAGAACACAAAAAATTCGCTTCCAACAATATCACCCCAGGAACACAAAAAATTTGCTTCCAACGAAATCTCCTGAGAACACAAATATTCGCTTCCAAAGTAATCACCCCAGACCACAGAAAACACGCTTCCAACGAAATCACCACAGAACACCAAAAATTCGCTTCTAACGAAATCACCCCAGAACACAAAAAATTTGCTTCCAAAGAAATGAATCCAGAGCACAGAAAACACGCTTCAAACGAAATGACACCAGAACACTAAAAATTCCCTTTCAACGAAATCACCCTAGAACACAAAAAATTCGCTTCCAACGTAATTACCCCAGAAAACAAAAAATTCGCTTCCAAAGAAATCACACCAAAGCACCAAAAATTCCCTTCCAATGAAGTGACTCCAGAGCACAGAAAACACGCTTCCAACGAAATGACCCCTTACTTCAAAAATTTGCTTTCATCGAAAAAAACGGAGAACACAAAAAATTCGCTTCCAACGAAATTACCCCAGAACACAAAAAAATTCGCTTGCAATGAAATCTTCTGAGAACATGAATATTCGCTTCCAACGAAATCACCCAAGAACACAAAAAATTCGCTTCCAACGAAATGACTCTAGAGCACAGAAAACACGCTTCCAACAAAATGATCCCATACTTCAAAAATTTGCTTCCATCGAAAACACCCGAGAACACAAAAAATTCGCTTCCAACGAAATTACCCCAGAACATAAAAAATTTGCTTTCATGGAAATCACCCAAGAACACAAAAAATTGGCTTCCAACGATATCACCCGAGAACACAAAATATTCGCTTCCAACGAAATTGCCCCAGAGCACAAAAAATTAACTTCCAATGAAATGACTTCAGAGCACAGGAAACACGCTTCCAACAAAATGGCCCCCTACTTCAAAAATTTGCTTCCATCAAAATCACCCTAGAACACAAAAAATTTGCTTCCAACGAAATTACCCAAGAACACAAAAAGTTAGTTTCCAACGAAATATCCTGAGAACACAAATATTCGCTTCCAAAGAAATCATCCCAGAGCACAAAAAAATTCACTTCCTAGAAATCACCCTTGAACACAAAAATTTCGCTTCCAACAAAATGACTCCAGAGCACAGAAAACAAGCTTCGAACAAAATGATACCATACTTCAAAAATTTGCTTCCATCGAAATCAACCGAGAACACAAAAAATTCGCTTCCAACGAAATGACTCCTGAGCATAGAAAACACGCTACCAACGAAATGACCCCAGAACACAAAAAATGCGCTTCCATCAAAATCACCCTAGAACACAAATAGTTTGTTTCCAAAGAAATCATACCAGACCACAAAAAATTCGCTACCAACGAAATCACCCCAGATCACAAAATCTTCATTTCCAACGAAATCACACCAGAACAGAGAAAAATTCGCTTTTAGCGAAATGACTCCAAAGGACATAAAACACGCTTCCAACAAAATTACCCCATATCACAAAAGATTCCCTTCCAATGAAATCACCCCAGAACACACACACAAAAAAATTCGCTTCCAATGAAATTACCCCAGAACGCAAAACATTCTCTTATAACAAAAACATTCCAGAGCAAAAAAATGCGTTTCCAACAAAATCACACCAGAACAGAGAAAAATTCGCTTCCAATGAAATGACTACAAAGGACATAAAACCCTCTTCCAACAAAATTACCCCAGAACGCCAAAAATTCGCTCCCACGGAAATCTCCCCATAACACAAAAAAATCGCTTCGATAGAAATCAACCCAGAACACAAAAAATTCGCTTCCATCAAAATGACTCCAGAGCACAGGAAACACGCTTCCAAATAAATCACCCCCTACTTCAAAAAATTCGCTAACAACGATATCATCCCAGACCACAAAAAATTCGCTTCCTTCGAAATCACCCGAGATCACAAAAAATTCGTTTCCAACGAAATCACCCCAGAGCACAGAAAACACGCTTCCAACGTAATCACCCCATACTTCAAAAAATTCGCTAACAACGAAATAAACCCAGACCACAAAAAATTCGCTTCCAACGAAATTACCCCAGAAAACAAAAAATTCACTTCCATCGAAATCACCCGAGGAACACAAAATATTCGCTTCCAACAAAATCACCCCAGAGCACAAAAAATTCGTTTTCAACGAAAATACCCTAGAACTCAAAAAATTTGCTTCCAACGAAATCACCCGAGAATGCAAAAAATTTGCTTCCAAACAAATTACCCCAGAACACAAAAATTTGCTTCCAACGAAATCACCACAGAGGACAAAAACTTTGTTTCCAAAGAAATCACACCAGAACAGAGAAAAATTCGCTTCTAACGAAATGACTCCAAAGAACATAACACCTGCTTCCAGAGATATTACCCCAGAACACAAAGAATTCACTTCCAACGAAATCACCCCACAACACAAAAAAAATCGCTTCGATCGAAATCAACCCAGAACATAAAAAGTTCGCTTCCAACAAAATTACCCCGATCACAAAAACATCATTTCCAACAAAATCAACAAAGATCACAAAAAATTTGCTTCCATCGAAATCACCCGAGATCACAAAAAATTAGCTTACAAAGAAATCACCCGAGAACACAAAAAATTAGCTTCCAATGAAATTACCCAAGAACGCAAAAAATTCGATTCAAAGGAAATCACCCCAGAGCACAAAAAAATTCGTTTCCAACGAAATCACCGCAGATCACAAAAATTTCATTTCCAACGAAATCACACCAGAACAGAGAAAAATTTGCTTCTAACGAAATTACTCCAAAGGACAAAAAACCTGCTTCCTACGAAATTACGCCAGAACACCAAAAATGTGAGTCCACTGAAATCATCCCAGAACACAAAAAATTCGCTTCCAACGAAATCAACCCAGAACACAAAAAATTCGCGTCCATCGAAATAACCAGAGAACACAAAAAATTCGCTTACAACGAAACCACCCCAGAGCAGAAAAAAATCGCTTCCAACAAAATTACCCCAGAACAGATAAAATTTTCTTCCAATGAAATCATCCCAGAGGACAAGAAATTCTTTCCAAAGAAATCACACCAGAACACAAAAAATTCGCTTCCAACCAAATCAACCCAGATCTCAAAAACTTCTTTTCCAAAGAAATCAAACCAAAACAGAGAAAAATTCGCTTCTAACAAAATGACTCCAAAGGACATAAAACCTGCTTCCAAGGATATTACCCCAGAACACAAAAAATTCGCTTCCAACGAAATCACCCCAGAACACAAAAAATCCGCTTCCAACAATATCACCCCAGAACACAAAAAATTCGCTTCCAACGAAATCTCCTGAGAACACAAATATTCGCTTCCAAAGTAATCACTCCAGACCACAGAAAACACGCTTCCAACGAAATCACCCCAGACCACCAAAAATTCGCTTCCAACGAAATCACCCCAGAAGACAAAAAATTCGCTTCCAACGAAATTGCCCCAGAACACAAAAAATTTGCTTCCAACGAAATCACCCCAGAACACAAATATTTCGCTTCCAAGGAAATGACTCCAGAGCACAGAAAACACGCTTGCAATGAAATGACCCCCTGCTTCAAAAATTTGCTTCATTGGAAAAAAACGGAGAAAACAAAAAATTCCCTTCAAAGGAAATTACCCCAGAACACAAAAAAATTCGCTTTCAACGCAATGACTCCAGAGCACAGAAAACACGCTCCAAACGAAATGATCCCAATCTTCAAAAATTTGCTTCCATCGAAATCACCCGAAAACACACAAAATTCGCTTCCAACGAAATTACGCCAGAACACAAAATATTCGCTTGCAACGAAATCTTCTGAGAACACATATATTCGCTTCCAACGAAATCACCCAAGAAGACAAAAAATTCGCTTCCAACATAATGACTCGAGAGAAGAGAAACCACGCTTCCAACGAAATGACCCCATATTTCAAAAATTTGGTTCCATCGAAATCACCCGAGAACACAAAAAATTCGCTTCCAACGAATTTACCCAAGAACACAAAAAATTTGCTTCCAACGATACCTCCTGAGAACACAAATATTTGCTTCCAAAGAAATCATCCCAGAGCACAAAAAAATTCGCTTCCACCGAAATCACCCTGGAACACAAAAAAATCCCTTTCATCGAAAACACCCGAAAACACAAAAAATTCACGTCCAACGAAATTACCACAGAACAGAAAAAATTTGCTTCCATCGAAATCACCCCTGAACACAAAAAATTCGCTTCCAACGAAATCACCCTAGAACACAAAACATTTCCTTTCAACAAAATCACCCGAGAACACAAAAAATTCACGTCCAACGAAATCACAACAGAGAACAAAAAATTCGCTTCCAATGAAATGACTCCAGAGCACAGAAAACACGCTTCCAACGAAGTGTCCCCCTACTTCAAAAATTTGCTACCATCGAAAAAACCGGAGAACACAAAAAATTCGCTTCCAATGAAATTACCTTAGAACACAAAAAATTCGCTTCCAAAGAAATCACCCCAGAACACAAAAAAAATTGCTTCCAACGAAATGACTCCAGAGCACAGAAAACAGGCTTCCAACGAAATGACCCCATATTTCAAAAATTTGCTTCCATTGAAATCACCCGAGAACACAAAAAATTCGCTTTCAACGAAATTACCCCAGAACACAAAATATTCGCTTCCAACGAAATCTCCTGAGAACACAAATATTCGCTTCGAAAGAAATCATCCCAGAGCACAAAAAAATTCGCTTCCAACGAAATCACCCTAGAACACAAATAATTCCCTTTCAAAGAAATCACCCGAGAACACAAAAAATTCGCTTCCAACGAAATCAACCCAGAGCACAAAAAATTCGCTTCCAACGAAATGACTCCAGAGCACCGAAAACAAGCTTCCAACGAAATGATCCCATACTTCAAAAATTTACTTCCATCGAAAAAACCGGAGAACAGAAAAAATTCGATTGCAACGAAATCTTCTGAGAACACAAATTCTCGCTTCCAACGAAATCTCCCCAGAACACAAAAAATTCGCTTCCAAGGAAATGACTCCAGAGCACAGAAAACACGCTTCGAACAAATGATACCATACTTCAAAAATTGTTTCCATTGAAATCACCCGAGAACACAAAATATTCACTTCCAACAAAATCACCCCAGAACACAAAAAATTCGCTTCCAATGAAATTACCCCAGAACACAAAAAATTCGCTTGCAAGGATATCTTCTGAGAACACAAATATTTGCTTCCAAAGAAATCATCCCAGAGCACAAAAAAATTCGCTTCCAAAAAAATCACCCTAGAACACAAAAAATTCACGTACAACGAAATTACCCCAGAACACAAGAAAATCGCTTCCAACGAAATTACCCGAGAACACAAAAATTGCGCTTCCAACAAAATCACCCCAGAGCACAAAAAATTCGATTCCAACGAAATGACTCCAGAGCACAGAAAACACGCTTTCAAGGAAATGATCCAATACTTCAAAAATTGGCTTCCATCGAAATCACCCGAGAACACAAAAAATTCACTTCCAACGAAATTATCCCTGAACACAAAAAATGCGCCTCCAACGAAATCACCCCAGAGCACAAAAAATTTGCTTCCAACGAAGTGACTCCAGAGCACAGAAAACACCCTTCCAATGAAATGATACCATACTTCAAAAATTTGTTCCATCGAAATCACCCGAGAACACAAAAAATTCGCTTCCAACGAAATGACTCCAGAGCACAGAAAACACGTTTCCAACGAAATGACCCTAGAACACAAAAAATTCCCTTTTAACGAAATCTCCCGAGAACACAAAAAATTCGCTTCCAACGAAATCACCCCAGAGCAACAAAAATTCCCTTCCAACGAAGTGACTCCAGAGCACAGAAAACAAGCTTCTAACGAAATGACCCCCTACATCAAAAATTTGCTTCCATCGAAAAAACCTGAGAACACAAAAAATTCGCTTTCAACAACATTACCCCAGAACACAAAAAAATTCGCTTGCAACGAAATCTTCTCAGAACACGAATATTCGCTTCCAGGAAGTCACCCAAGAACACAAAAAATTCGCTTCCAACAAAATGACTCCAGAGCACAGAAAACACGCTTCGAACGAAATGATACCATATTTCAAAAATTTGTTTCCATTGAAATCACCCGAGAACACAAAATATTCGCTTCCAACGAAATCACCCCAGAAAAAAAAATTCGCTTCCAAAGAAATGCCTCTAGAGCACAGAATACACTCTACCAACGAAATGACCCCATATTTCAAAAATTTGCTTCCATTGAAATAATATAAGAACACAGAAAATTCTCTTCCAAAGATATTACACAAGAAGACAAAAAATTGTTTTCCCACGAAATCACCCGAGAACACAAAAAAATTCGCTTCCAACGAAATCACCCTAGAACACAAAAAATTCTCTTTAAAAGAAATCACCCGAGAACACAAAAAATGTGCATCTAACGAAATCACGCCTGAGCACCCAAAATTCCCTTCCAACGAAGTGACTCCAGAGCACAGAAAACATGCTTCCAACGAAATGACCCCCTACTTCAAAAATTTGCTTCCATCGAAGAAAAAGGAGAACACAAAAAATTCTGTTCCAACGATATTACCCCAGAAGAAAAAATTCTTTTCCCACGAAATCTCCTGAGAACACAAATATTCGCTTCCAAAGATATCATCCCAGAGCACAAAAAATTCACTTCCAACGAAATCACACTAAAACATAAAAAATTCGCTTCCATCGAAATCACCACAGAAGACAAAAATTTCGCGTCCAACAAAATCACCCCATAGCACAAAAAACTGTCTTCCAACGAAATGACTCCAGAGCACAGAAAACACGCTTCCAAGGAAATGATCCCATACTTCAAAAATTGGCTTCCATCGAAATCACCCAAGAACACAAAAAATTCACTTCCAACGAAATTATCCCAGAACACAAAAAATGCGCTTCCAACGAAATCACCCCAGAGCACAAAAAAATTCGCTTCCATCGAAATGACTACAGAGCACAGAAAACACGCTTCCAACGAAATAACTCCCTACTTCAAAAATTTGCTTCCATCGAAAAATCCTGAGAGCACAAAAATTTCTATTCCAACGAAATTACACCAGAACACAAAAAATTCGATTCCAACAAAATCACCCTCGAACACAAAAAATTCCCTTTCAACGAAATCACCCGAGAATACAAAAAATTCGCCTACAACATAATCAACCCAGAGCACAAAATATTCGATTCCGACAAAATGACTCCAGAGCACAGAAAATACGCATCCAATGAAATGACCCCAGAACACCAAAAATTCGCTTCCAAAGAAATGACTCCAGAGCATAGAAAACACCCTAGAACATAAAAAAATCGCTTCCATCGAAATCACCACAGAGACAAAAAATTCGCTTCCAACCAAATCACCCCAGAGCACAATAAATTCGCTTTCAACAAAATCACCCCAAAGCAGAAAAAATTTGCTTCCAAAAAAATGACCGTATACTTCAAAAATTTGCTTCCATTGAAATCACATGAGGACACAAACAATTCGCTTCCAAACCAATTACCCCAGACCACAAAAAAGTCGCTTGCAACGAAATCTTCTGAGAACACAAATATTTGCTTCCATCGAACTCACCCCAGAACACAAAAAATTCGCTTCAAAAGAAATGACTCCAGAGCACAGAAAACACACTTCCAACGAAATGATCCCATACTTCAAAAATTTGCTACAATCGAAATCAGCCCAGAACACAAAAAATTCCCTTCTAACGAAGTTACCCCAGAACACAAAAAATTTGCTTCCAACGAAATGACTCCAGAGCACAAAAACACGCTTCCAAGGCAATGACCCCCTATTTCAAAAATTTGCTTCTATCGAAATACCGGAGAACACAAAAAATTCTCTTCCAACGAGATTACCCCAGAAGACAAAAAATTCTTTTCCAACGAAATCTCCTGAGAACAAAAATATTCGCTTCCAAAGATATCATCCCAGAGCACAAAAAATTCGCTTCCAACGAAAGCACCCTTGAACACAATAATTCCCTTTCAACGAAATCACCCGAGAACAAAAAGAATTCGCTTCCAACGAAATCACCCCAGAACACAAAAAATTCGCTTGCAACGAAATCTCCTGAGAACACAAATATTCGCTTCCAACAAAATTACCCCAGAACACAAAAAATTCGCTTCCAACGAAATCACCGCAGAACACAAAAAATTCCCTTGCAAGGAAATCTCCTGAGAACACAAATATTTGCTTCCAACGAAATCACCCCGGAGCACCAAAAAATTCGCTTCCAATGAAATGACTCCAGAGCACACAAAACACGATTCCAATGAAATGAGCACAGAACACAAAAAATTCCCTTCCAACGAAATCACCCTAGAATATAAAACACTCGCATCCTTCAAAATCACCACAGAAGACAAAAAATTCGCTTCCAACCAAATCACCCAAGAGCACAAAAAATTTGCTTCCAAAGAAATTACCCCAGAATACAAAAAATTCGCTTGCAACGAAATCTTCCGAAAAAACATATATTCGCTACCAACGAAATCAACCCAGAACACAAAAAATTCGTTTCCAACGAAGTGACTCCAGAGCACAGAAAACACGCTTGCAAAGAAATGACCCGATATTTCAAAAATTTGCTTCCATCGAAATCACCCGAGAACACAAAAAAATTCGCTTCGAACGAAATGACTCCAGAGCACAGAAAACACGCTTCCAACGAAATGACCCCATATTTCAAAAATTTGCTTCCATCGAAATCACCCAAGAACACAAAAAATTCGCTTCCAACGAAATTACCGAAGAACACAAACAATTCACTTCCAACGAAATCTCCTGATAACACAAATATTCGCTTCCAAAGAAATCATTCCAGAGCACAAAAAATTCGCTTCCAACAAAATCACCCTAGAACTCAAAAAATTCCCTTTCAGTGAAATCACCCGAGAACACAAAAAATTCACGTCCAACGAAATTACCACAGAACAGAAAAAATTTGCTTCCATCGAAATCACCCCAGAACACAAAAAATTAGCTTTAAACGAAATCACCTGAGAACACAAAAAATTCGCTTCAAACGGAATCACCACAGAGCACAAAATATTCGCTTCCAATGAAATGACTCCAAAGCACAGAAAACACGCTTCCAAAGAAAGGACCCCAGAACACAAAAAATTCGCTTCCAATGAAATCACCCTAGAACATAAAAAATTCGCTTTCAACGAAATCACCCGAGAACACAAAAAAAATTCGCTTCCAACGAAATGACTCCAGAGCACAGAAAACACACTTCCAATGAAATGACCCCAGAACACAAAAAATTCCCTTCCAAGAAAATCACCCTAGAACATAAAACCTTCCCTTCCTTCGAAATCACAACAGAAGACAAAAAATGCGCTTCCAACCAAATCACCCAAGAGCACAAAAAATTCGCTTCCAAAGAAATCACCCTAAAACACAAAAAATTCGCTTGCAACGAAATCTCCTGAGAACACAAATATTCGCTTCCAACGAAATCACCCCAGAGCACAAAAAATTCGCTTCCAACAAAATGACTCCAGAGCACAGAAAACACGCTTCCAATGAAAAGACCCCCTACTTCAAAAATTTGCTTCCATTGAAAAAACTGGAGAACACAAAAAATATTCTTCCAAAGATATTACCCCTGAAGACAAAAAATTCTTTTCCAACGAAATCTCCTGAGAACACAAATATTCGCTTCCAAAGATATCATTCCAGAGCACAAAAAATTCGCTTCCAACAAAATTACCCTAGAACACAAAAAATTCCCTTTCAAAGAAATCTCCCGAGAACACAAAAAATTCACGTCCAACGAAATTAACCCAGAACACAAAAAATTCGCTTGCAACAAAATCTTCTGAGAACACTTATATTCACTTCCAACCAAATCACCACAGAACACAACAAATTCGCTTCCAAAGAAATGACTCCAGAGCACAGAAAACACGCTTCCAACGAAATGACCCCCTACTTCAAAAATTTGCTTCCATCGAAAACACCGGAGAACACAAAAAATTCTCTTCCAACGATATTACCCCAGAAGACAAAAAATTCTTTTCCAACGAAATCTCCTGAGAACACAAATATTCGCTTCCAAAGATATCATCCCAGAGCACAAAAAATTCGGTTCCAACGAAATCACCCTAGAACACAAAAAATTCGCTTTCAACGAAATCTCCTGAGAACACATATATTCGCTTCCAACGAAATCACCCCAGAGCACAAAAAATTCGCTTCCAACAAAATGACTCTACAGCACAGAAAACACGCTTCCAACGAAATGACCCCCTATTTCAAAAATTTGCTTCCATCAAAAAAACCGGAGAACACAATAAAAATCTTCCAACAATATTACCCCAGAAGACAAAAAATTCTTTTCCAACGAAATCTCTTGAGAACACAAATATTCGCTTCCAAAGATATCATCACAGAGTAGAAAAAAATCGCTTCCAACGAAATCACCCAGGAACACAAAAATTCCCTTTCAACGAAATCCCCCGAGAACACAAAAAATTCGCCTCCAACGAAATCACCCTAAAACATAAAAAATTTGCTTCCATCGAAATCACCACAGAAGACAAAAAATTCGCTTCCAACGAAATCACCCTAGAAAACAAAAAATTCGCTTTCAACGAAATCTCCTGAGAAAACTAAAAGTTCACTTCCAACAAAATTACCACAGAACAGAAAAATTTGCTTCCATCGAAATCACCCCAGAACACAAAAAATTCGCTTCCAAAGCAATCACGCTAGAATACAAAAAATGAGCTATAAACGAAATGACTCCAGAGCACAGAAAACACGCTTCCAACGCAATGAACCCCTACTTCAAAAAATTGCTTCCATGGAAATACCGGAAAACACAAAAAATTTTCTTCTAACGATATTACCCCAGAAGACAAAAAATTCTTTTCCAACGAAATCTCCTGAGAACACAAATATTCGCTTCCAAAGGAAATCACAATAAAACAGAAAAATACCCTTTCAATGAAATCACCCAAAAACACAAAAAATTCGCTTCCAACGAAATCACCGCAGAACACAAAAAATTCCCTCGCAACGAAATCTCCTGAGAACACAAATATTCGCTACCAACGAAATCACCCCAGAGCACACAAAACACGCTTCCAATGAAATGACGCCAGAACACAAAAAATTCCCTTCCAACAAAATCACCCTAAAATATAAAACACTCGCTGCATTCGAAATCACCACAGAAGACAAAAAATTCGCTTCAAACCAAATCACTCAAGAGCAAAAAAAATTCCCTTCCAACGAAATCACCCTAGAACATAAAAAAATCAATTTCCACGAAATCACCGAGAACACAAAAAATTTGCTTCCAATGAAATTACCCCAGAATACAAAAAATTCGCTTGCAATGAAATCTTCCGAAAAACACATATATTCGCTTCCAACGAAATCAACTCAGAACACAAAAAATTCGCTTCCAACGAAGTGACTCCAGAGCACAGAAAACACGCTTCCAAAGAAATCACCCGATATTTCAAAAATTTGCTTCCATCGAAATCACCCGAGAACACAAAAAATTCGCTTCCAATGAAATGACTCCAGAGCACAGAAAACACGCTTCCAACAAAATGACCCGATATTTCAAAAATTTGCTTCCATCGAAATCACCCAAGAACACAAAAAATTCGCTTCCAACGAAATTACCCCAGAACACAAAAAATTCTTTTGCAACGAAATCTCCTGAGAACACAAATATTCGCTTCCAAAGAAATCATCCCAGGGCACAAAAAAATTTGCTTCCAACAAAATCACCCTAGAACACAAAAAATTCCCTTTCAACGAAATCAGCCGAAAACACAAAAAATTCACGTCCAACGAAATTACTACAGAACAGAAAAAATTTGCTTCTATTGAAATCACCCCACAACACAAAAAATTCGCTTCCAACGCAATCACCACAGAGCACAAAATATTCGCTTCCAATGAAATGACTCCAAAGCACAGAAAACACGCTTCCAATGAAAGGACCCCAGAACACAAAAAATTCGCTTCCAATGTAATCACCCTATTACATAAAAAATTCGCTTTCAATGAATTGACTCCAGAGCACAGAAAGCACGCTTCCAATGAAATGACCCCAGAACACAAAAAATTCCCTTCCAAAAAAACCACCCTAGAACATAAAACACTCGATTCCTTCGAAATCACCACAGAAGACAAACAATGCGCTTCCAACCAAATCACCCAAGAGCACAAAAAATTCGCTTCCAACGAAATCACCCTAGAACACAAAAAATTCGCTTGCAACGAAATCTCCTGAGAACACAAATATTCGCTTCCAACGAAATCACCCCAGAACACAAAATATTCGCTTCCAACGAAATGACTCCAGAGCACAGAAAACACGCTTCCAACGCAATGACCCCCTACTTCAAAAATTTGCTTCCATGGAAATACCGGAAAACACAAAAAATTCTCTTCTAACGATATTACCCCAGAATACAAAAAATTCTTTTCCAACGAAATCTCCTGAGAACACAAATATTCGCTTCCAAAGATAGCATCACAGAGCACAAAAAATTCGCTTCCAACGAAATCACCCTAAAACAGAAAAATACCCTTTCAATGAAATCACCCGAGAACACAAAAAATTCACTTCCAACGAAATCACCGGAGAACACAAAAAATTCCCTTGCAACGAAATCTGCTGAGAACACAAATATTCGCTTTCAAAGATATCATCCCAGACACAAAAATTTGCTTCCAACAAAATTACCCTAGAACACAAAAATTCCCTTTCAAATAAATCACCCAAGAACACAAAAAATACGCTTTCAACAAAATCACCCCAGAGCACAAAAAATTCGCTTCCAAAGAAATGACTCCAGAGCACAGAAAGCACGCATCCAATGAAATGATCTCAGAACACAAAAAATTTGCTTCCAATGAAATCTCCTGATAATACAAATATTCGCTTCCAAAGAAATCATCCCAGAGAACAAAAAAATTCGCTTCCAACAAAATCACCCTAGAACACAAAAAAATCCCGTTCAACGAAATCACTCAAGAACAGAAAAAATTCACGTCCAACGAAATTACCACAGAACAGAAAAAATTTGCTTCCTTCGAAATCACCCCAAAACACAAAAAATTCGCTTCCAACGCAATCACGCTAGAACACAAAAAATTAATTTTAAACGAAATCACCTGAAAACACAAAAAATTCGCTTCCAACGGAATCACCACAGAGCTCAAGATATTCGCTTCCAATGAAATGACTCCATAGCACAGAAAACACGCTTCCAATGAAAGGACCCCAGAACACAAAAAATTCGCTTCCAACGAAATCACCCTAGAACATAAAAAATTCGCTTTCCAAGAAATCACCCGAGAACACAAAAAATTCGCTTCCCACGAAATTACCCCAGAACACAAAAAATTTGCTTGCAACGAAATATCCTGAGAACACAAATATTAGCTTCCAATCAAATCACCCCAGAGCACAAAAAATTCGCTTCCAAAGAAATGACTCCAGAGCACAGAAAACACGCTTCCAACGAAATGACCCCATATTTCAAAAATTTGCTTCCATTGAAATCACCCAAGAACACAAAAAATTCGCGTCCAAAGAAATTACCCCGGAACACAAAAAATTCGCTTCCAACGAAATCTCCTGATAACACAAATATTCGCTTCCAAAGAAATCATCCCAGAGAACAAAAAAATTCGCTTCCAACAAAATCACCCTAGAACACAAAAAATTCGCTTTCAACGAAATCACCCGAGAATAAAAAAGTTCACTTCCAACAAAATTACCACAGAACAGAAAAAATTTGCTTCCATCGAAATCACCCCAGAACACAAAAAATTCGCTTCCAACGCAATCACGCTAGAACACAAAAAATGAGCTATAATTGAAATCACCTGAGAACACAAAAAATTCGCTTCCAAAAAAATCACCACAGAGCACAAAATATTCGCTTCCAATGAAATTACTCCAAAGCCCAGAAAACATGCTTCCAATGAAAGGACCCCAGAACACAAAAAATTCGCTTCCAACGAAATGACTCCTGAGCACAGAAAACACGCTTCCAACGCAATGACCCCCTACTTCAAAAATTTGCTTCCATGGAAATACCGGAAAACACAAAAAATTCTCTTCTAGCGATATTACCCCAGAATACAAAAAATTCTTTTCCAACGAAATCTCCTGAGAACACAAATATTCGCTTCCAAAGATATCATCACAGAGCACAAAAAATTCGCTTCCAACGAAATCACCCTAAAACAGAAAAATACCCTTTCAACGAAATCACTCGAGAACACAAAAAATTCACTTCCAACGAAATCACCGGAGAACACAAAAAATTCCCTTGCAACGAAATCTGCTGAGAACACAAATATTCGCTTTCAAAGATATCATCCCAGACACAAAAATTCGCTTCCAACAAAATTACCCTAGAACACGAAAAATTCCCTTTCAACGAAATCACCCAAGAACACAAAAAATTCGCTTTCAACAAAATCACCCCAGAGCACAAAAAATTCGCTTCCAACGAAATGACTCCAGAGCACAGAAAGCACGCATCCAATGAAATGATCTCAGAACACAAAAAATTTGCTTCCAATGAAATCTCCTGATAATACAAATATTCGCTTCCAAAGAAATCATCCCAGAGAACAAAAAAATTCGCTTCCAACAAAATCACCCTAGAACACAAAAAAATCCCGTTCAACGAAATCACTCAAGAACAGAAAAAATTCACGTCCAACGAAATTACCACAGAACAGAAAAAATTTGCTTCCATCGAAATCACCCCAAAACACAAAAAATTCGCTTCCAACGCAATCACGCTAGAACACAAAAAATTAATTTTAAACGAAATCACCTGAAAACACAAAAAATTCGCTTCCAACGGAATCACCACAGAGCTCAAGATATTCGCTTCCAATGAAATGACTCCATAGCACAGAAAACACGCTTCCAATGAAAGGACCCCAGAACACAAAAAATTCGCTTCCAACGAAATCACCCTAGAACATAAAAAATTCGCTTTCCAAGAAATCACCCGAGAACACAAAAAATTCGCTTCCCACGAAATTACCCCAGAACACAAAAAATTTGCTTGCAAAGAAATCTTCTGAGAAGACATATATTCGCTTCCAACCAAATCACCCCAGAACACAAAAAATTCGCTTCCAATGAAATGACTCCAGAGCACAGAAAACACGCTTCCAACGAAATGACCCCATATTTCAAAAATTTGCTTCCATTGAAATCACCCAAGAACACAAAAAATTCAGGTCCAAAGAAATTACCCCGGAACACAAAAAATTCGCTTCCAACGAAATCTCCTGATAACACAAATATTCGCTTCCAAAGAAATCATCCCAGAGAACAAAAAAATTCGCTTCCAACAAAATCACCCTAGAACACAAAAAATTCGCTTTCAACGAAATCACCCGAGAATAAGAAAGTTCACTTCCAACAAAATTACCACAGAACAGAAAAAATTTGCTTCCATCGAAATCACCCCAGAACACAAAAAATTCGTTTCCAACGAAATCAGCCCAGAACACAAAAAATTCGCTTGCAAAGAAATCTCCTGAGAACACAAATATTCGCTTTCAACGAAATCACCCGAGAGCACAAAAAATTCACTTCCAACGAAATGACTCCAGAGCACAGAAAACACGCTTCCAACGAAATGACCCTCTACTTCAAAAATTTGCTTCCATTGAAAAGACCGGAAAGCACAAAAAATTCTCTTCCAACGATATTACGCCAGAAGACAAAAAAATTCTTTCCAACGTAATCTTATAAGAACACAAACATTTGATTCCAAAGATATCATCCCAGAGCACAGAAAACACGCTTCCAACGAAACGACCCCCTACTTCAAAAATTTGTTTCCATCGAGATCACCTGAGAACACAAAAAATTCTCTCTCAACGAAATTACCCCTGAACACAAAATATTCGCTTGCAACGAAATCTCCTGAGAACACAAATATTGGCTTCCAATGAAATCACCCCAGAGCACAAAAAATTGGCTTCCAAAGAAATGACTCCAGAGCATAGAAAAAAACGCTTCCAAAGAAATGACCCCCTACTACAAAAATTTGCTACCATTGAAAAGACCGGAGAACACAAAAAATTCTTTTTCAACGATATTGCCCCAGGAGACAAAAAATCGTTTTCCTACGAATTCTCCTGAGAAAACAAATAATCGTCTCAAAATTATCATCCCAGAGCAAAAAATTTTCTTCCAAAGAAATCACCCTAGAATACAAAAATTCCCTTTCAATGAAATCACCCGAGAACACAAAAAATTCGCTTCCAATGAAATCAACCCAGATCACAAAAAATTCGCTTGCAACGAAATCTCCTGAGAACACAAAAATTCGCTTCCAACAAAATCACCCCAGAGCACAAAAAATTGGCTTCCAAAGAAATGACTCCAGAGCATAGAAAACACGCTTCCAACGAAATGACCCCATACTTCAAAAATTTGCTACCATCGAAATCACCCCAGAACACAAAAAATTCGTTTCCAACGAAATCAGCCCAGAACACAAAAAATTCGCTTGCAAAGAAATCTCCTGAGAACACAAATATTCGCTTTCAACGAAATCACCCGAGAGCACAAAAAATTCACTTCCAACGAAATGACTCCAGAGCACAGAAAACACACTTCCAACGAAATGACCCTCTACTTCAAAAATTTGCTTCCATCGAAAAGACCAGAGAACACAAAAAATTCTCTTTCAACGATATTAACCCAGAAGATAATAAATTCTTTTCCAACGAAATCTCCTGAGAACACAAATATTCGCTTCCAAAGATATCATCCCAGAGCACAAAAAATTTGCTTCCAACAAAATCACCCTAGAACACAAAAATTCTCTTTCAATGAAATCACCCGAGAACACAAAAATTTTGCTTCCAAGGAAATCACGCCAGAACACAAAAAATTCGATTGCAAGGAAATCTCCTGAGAACACAAATATTGGCTTCCAACGAAATCACTCCAGAGCACAAAAAATTGGCTTCCAAAGAAACGACTCCAGAGCATAGAAAACACGCTTCCAACGAAATGACCCCTACTTCAAAAATGTGCTTCCATGGAAAAGACCAGAGAACACAAAAAATTCTCTCCCAACGATATTACCCCAGAAGACAATAAATTATTTTCCAATGAAATTTCCTGAGAACACAAATATTCGCTTCCAAAGATATCACCCCAGAGCACAAAAAATTTGCTTCCAACACAATCACCCTAGAACACAGAAATTCCCTTTCAACGAAATCACCCGAGAACACAAAAATTTTGCTTCCAAGGAAATCACCCCAGAACACAAAAAATTCGATTGCAAGGAAATCTCCTGAGAACACAAATATTGGCTTCCAACGAAATCACTCCAGAGCACAAAAAATTGGCTTCCAAAGAAATGACTCCAGAGCATAGAAAACACGCTTCCAACGAAATGACCCCCTACTTCAAAAATGTGCTTCCATGGAAAAGACCAGAGAACACAAAAAATTCTCTCCCAACGATATTACCCCAGAAGACAATAAATTATTTTCCAACGAAATTTCCTGACAACACAAATATTCGCTTCCAAAGATATCATCCCAGAGCACAAAAAATTTGCTTCCAACAAAATCACCCTAGAACACAAAAATTCCCTTTCAACGAAATCACCCGGGAACACAAAAATTTTGCTTCCAAGGAAATAACACCAGAACACAAAAAATTCGCTTGCAACGAAATCTCCTGAGAACACAAATATTGGCTTTCAACGAAATCACCCCAGAGCACAAAAAATTCGCTTCCAACGAAATGACTCCAGAGCACAGAAAACACGCTTCCAACGAAATGACCCCCTACTTCAAAAATGTGCTTCCATCGAAAAAACTGGTGAACACAAAAATTCTATTCCAATGATATTAACCCAGAATAAATAAAATACTTTTCCAACGAAATCTCCTGAGTACACAAATATTCGCTTTCAAAGATATCATCCCAGAAACAAAAATTCGCTTCCAACAAAATTACCCTAGAACACAAAAATTCCCTTTCCACGAAATCACCCGAGAACAAAAAAATTTGCTTCCATCGAAATCACCCCAAAACACAAAAAATTCGCTTCCAACGCAATCACGCTAGAACACAAAAAATTAATTTAAACGAAATCACCTGAGAACACAAAAAATGCGCTTCCAATGGAATCACCAAAGAGCACAAAATATTCGCTTCCAATGAAATGACTCCATAGCACAGAAAACACGCTTCCAATGAAAGAACCCCAAAACACAAAAAATTCGCTTTCCAAGAAATCACCCGAGAACACAAAAAATTCGCTTCCTACGAAATTACCCCAGAACACAAAAAATTCGCATGCAAAGAAATTTTCTGAGAAGACATATATTCGCTTCCAACCAAATCACCCAGAACACAAAAAATTCGCTTCCAACGAAATGACTCCAGAGCACAGAAAACACGCTTCCAACGAAATGACCCTCTACTTCAAAAATTTGCTTCCATTGAAAAGACCGGAAAACACAAAAAATTCTCTTCCAACAATATTACACCAGAAGACAAAAAATTCTTTTCCAATGAAATCTTCTGAGAACACAAATATTCGCTTCCAAAGATATCATTCCAGAGCACAACAAATTCACTTCCAACGAAATAACCCTAGAACACTAATATTCCCTTTCAAAGTAATCACCCGAGAACACAAAAATTTGCTTCCAACGAAATCACCACAGAGCACAAAATATTTGCTTCCAACGAAATGATTCCAGAGCACAGAAAACATGCTTCCAACGCAATGACCCCCTACTACAAAAATTTGCTTCCATGGAAATACTGGAAAACACAAAAAATTCTCTTCTAATGATATTACCCCAGAAGACAAAAAATTCTTTTCCAACGAAATCTTCCGAAAACAGAAATATTCGCTTCCAACGAAATCAACCCAGAACACAAAAAATTCGCTTCCAACAAAGTGACTCCAGAGCACAGAAAACACGCTTCCAATGCAATGACCCCCTACTACAAAAATTTGTTTCCATGGAAATACCGGAAAACACAAAAAATTCTCTTCTAATGATATTACCCCAGAAGACAAAAAATTCTTTTCCAACGAAATCTCCTGAGAACCCAAATATTTGCTTCCAAAGATATCATCACAGAGCACAAAAATTTGCTTCCAACGAAATCACCCTAAAACAGAAAAATACCCTTTCAACGAAATCACCCGAGAACACAAAAAATTTGCTTCCAACGAAATCACCGCAGAACACAAAAAATTCCCTTGCAAGGAAATCTCCTGAGAACACAAATATTCGCTTCCAACGAAATCACCCCGGAGCACCAAAAAATTCGCTTCCAACGAAATGACTCCAGAGCACACAAAACATGCTTCCAATGAAATGAGCACAGAACACAAAAAATTCCCTTCCAACGACATCACCCTAGAATATAAAACACTCGCTTCCTTTCAAAATTACAACAGAAGACAAAAAATTCGCTTCCAACCAAATCACCCAATTGCACAGAAAATTTGCTTCCAACGAAATTACCCCAGAATACAAAAAATTCGCTTGCAACGAAATCTTCCGAAAACACATATATTCGCTTCCAACGAAATCAAGCAAGAACACAAAAAATTCGCTTCCAACGAAGTGACTCCAGAGCACAGAAAACACGCTTCCAAAGAAATGACCCGATATTTCAAAAATTTGCTTCCATCGAAATCACCCGAGAACACAAAAAATTCGCTTCGAACGAAATGACTCCAGAGCACAGAAAACACGCTTCCAATAAAATGACCCCAAATTTCAAAAATTTGCTTCCATCAAAATCACCCAAGAACACAAAAAATTCGCTTCCAACGAAATTACCGAAGAACACAAACAATTCACTTCCAACGAAATCTCCTGATAACACAAATATTCGCTTCCAAAGAAATCATCCAGGGGCACAAAAAAAATTCGCTTCCAACAAAATCACCCTAGAACACAAAAAATTCCCTTTCAGTGAAATCACCCGAGAACACAAAAAATTTACGTCCAACGAAATTACCACAGAACAGAAAAAATTTGCTTCCATCGAAATCACCCCAGAACACAAAAAATTAGCTTTAAACGAAATCACCCGAGAACACAAAAAATTCGCTTCAAACGGAATCACCACAGAGCACAAAATATTCGCTTCCAATGAAATGACTCCAAAGCACAGAAAACACGCTTCCAAAGAAAGGACCCCAGAACACAAAAAATTCGCTTCCAATGAAATCACCCTAGAACATAAAAAATTCGCTTTCAACGAAATCACCCGAGAATACAAAAAAATTCGCTTCCAACGAAATGACTCCAGAGCACAGAAAACACGCTTCCAATGAAATGACCCCAGAACACAAAAAATTCCCTTCAAAGAAAATCACCCTAGAACATAAAACCCTCGCTTCCTTCGAAATCACCACAGAAGACAAAAAATGCGCTTCCAACCAAATCACAAAAGAGCACAAAAAATTCGCTTCCAACAAAATCACCCTAGAACACAAAAAATTAGCTTGCAACGAAATCTCCTTAGAACACAAATATTCGCTTCCAACGAAATCACCCCAGAGCACAAAAAATTCGCTTCCAACAAAATGACTCCAGAGCACAGAAAACACGCTTCCAATGAAAAGACCCCCTATTTCAAAAATTTGCTTCCATTGAAAAAACTGGAGAACACAAAAAATATTCTTCCAAAGAGATTACCACTGAAGACAAAAAATTCTTTTCCAACGAAATCTCCTAAGAACACAAATATTCGCTTCCAAAGATATCATTCCAGAGCACAAAAAATTCGCTTCGAACAAAATCACCCTAGAACACAAAAAATTTCCTTTCAACGAAATCACCCGAGAACACAAATTTCACATCCAACGAAATTAACCCAGAACACAAAAAATTCGATTGCAACAAAATATTCTGAGAACACTTATATTCACTTCCAACCAAATCACCGCAGAACACAACAAATTAGCTTCCAAAGAAATGACTCCAGAGCACAGAAAACACGCTTCCAACGAAATGAACCCTACTTCAAAAATTTGCTTCCATCGAAAACACCGGAGAACACAAAAAAATCTCTACCAACGATATTACCCCAGAAGACAAAAAATTCTTTTCCAACGAAATCTCCTGAGAACACAAATATTCGCTTCCAAAGATATCATCCCAGAGCACAGAAAATTCGCTTCCAACGAAATCACCCTAGAACACAAAAAATTCGCTTTCAACGAAATCTCCTGAGAACACATATATTCGCTTCCAACGAAATCACCACAGAGCACAAAAAATTCGCTTCCAACAAAATGACTCTACAGCACAGAAAACACGCTTCCAACGAAATGACCCCCTATTTCAAAAATTTGCTTCCATCGAAAACACCGGAGAGCACAAAAACATCTCTTCCAACGATATTACCCCAGAAGACAAAAAAATTTTCCAACGAAATCTCCTGAGAACACAAATATTCGCTTCCAAAGATATCATCCCATAGCACAAAAAATTCGCTTCCAAAGAAATCACCCTAGAACACAAAAAATTTGCTTCCAACGAAATCTCCTGAGAACACATATATTCGCTTCCAACGAAATCACCCCATAGCACAAAAAATTCGCTTCCAACAAAATGACTCTACAGCATAGAAAACACGCTTCCAACGAAATGACCCCCTATTTCAAAAATTTGCTTCCATCGAAAAAACTGGAGAACACAAAAAATTCTTCCAACAATATTACCCAAGAAGACAAAAAATTCTTTTCCAATGAAATCTCCTGAGAACACAAATATTCGCTTCCACAGATATCATCACAGAGTAGAAAAAAATCGCTTCCAACGAAATCACCGTAGAACACAAAAATTCCCTTTCAACGAAATCACCCGAGAACACAAAAAATTTGCTTTCAACGAAATTACCCCAGAGCACAAAAAATTCGCTTCCAAAGATATGACTCCAGAGCACAGAAAGCATGCTTCAAATGAAATGACCCCTGAACACAAAAAATTCGCCTCCAACGAAATCACCCTAAAACATAAAAAATTCGCTTCCATCGAAATCACCACAGAAGACAAAAAATTCGCTTCCAAACAAATCACCCCAGAGCACAAAAAATTCGCTTCGAACGAAGTTACCCTAGAACACAAAAATTCGCTTCCAACGAAATCACTGCAGAACACAAAAAATTCCCTCGCAACGAAATCTCCTGAGAACACAAATATTCGCTTCCAACGATATCACCACAGAGCACAAAAAAAATTGCTTCCAATGAAATGACTCCAGAGCAAACAAAACACGCTTCCAATGAAATGACCCCAGAACACAAAAAATTCTCTTCCAACGAAATCACCCTAGAATATAAAACACTCGCTGCCTTCGAAATCACCACAGAAGACAAAAAATTCGCTTCCAACCAAATCACCCAAGAGCACAAAAAATTCCCTTCCAATGAAATCACCCTAGAACATAAAAAAATCGAATTCAACAAAATCACCCGAGAACACAAAAAATTTGCTTTCAACGAAATTACCCCAGAATACAAAAATTTGCTTGCAACGAAATCTCCCGAAAAACACATATATTTGCTTCCAACGAAATAAACTCAGAACACAAAAAATTCGCTTCCAACGAAGTGACTCCAGAGCACAAAAAACACGCTTCCAACGAAATGACCCGATATTTCAAAAATTTGCTTCCATCGAAATCACCACAGAACACAAAAAATTCGCTTCCAAAGCAATCACGCTAGAACACAAAAAATGAGCTATAAAAGAAATCACCTGAGAACACAAAAAATTCGCTTCCAACAAAATCACCACAGAGCACAAAATATTCGCTTCCAATGAAATGACTCCAAAGCACAGAAAACATGCTTCCAATGAAAGGAATCCAGAACACAAAAAATTCGCTTCGAACGAAGTTACCCTAGAACACAAAAATTCGCTTCCAACGAAATCACCCCAGAACACAAAAAATTCGCTTCCAACGAAATGACTCCAGAGAACAGAAAAAACGCTTCCAATGCAATGACCCCCTACTTCAAATATTTGATTCCATGGAAATACAGGAAAACACAAAAAATTCTCTTCGAACGATATTACCCCAGAACACAAAAGTTTCTTTTCCAACGAAATCTCCTGAGAACACAAATATTCGCTTCCAACAAAATCACCCTAAAACAGAAAAATATCCTTTCAAAGAAATCACCCGAGAACACAAAAAATTCGCTTCCAACGAAATCACCGCAGAACACAAAAAATTCCCTCGCAACGAAATCTCCTGAGAACACAAATATTCGCTTCCAACGAAATCACCCCATAGCACAAAAAAATTTGCTTCCAATGAAATGACTCCAGAGCAAACAAAACACGCTTCCAATGAAATGACCCCAGAACACAAAAAATTCCCTTCCAACGAAATCACCCTAGAATATAAAACACTCGCTGCCTTCGAAATCACCACAGATGACAAAAAATTCGCTTCCAACCAAATCACCCAAGAGCACAAAAAATTCCCTTCCAATGAAATCACCCTAGAACATAAAAAAATCGATTTCAACAAAATTACCCGAGAACACAAAAAATTTGCTTCCAACGAAATTACCCCAGAATACAAAAATTTGCTTGCAACGAAATCTCCCGAAAAACACATATATTCGCTACCAACGAAATAAACTCAGAACACAAAAAATTCGCTTCCAACGAAGTGACTCCAGAGCACAAAAAACACGCTTCCAACGAAATGACCTGATATTTCAAAAATTTGCTTCCATCGAAATCACCCGAGAACACAAAAAATTCGGTTCCAATGAAATGACTCCAGAGCACAGAAAACACGCTTCCAACGAAATGACCCGGTATTTCAAAAATTTGCTTCCATCGAAATCACCCAAGAACACAAAAAATTCGCTTCCAACGAAATTACCCCAGAACACAAAAAATTCACTTCCAACGAAATCTCCTGATAACACAAATATTTGCTTCCAAAGAAATCATCCCAGGGCACAAAAAAATTCGCTTCCAACAAAATCACCCTAGAACACAAAAAATTCCCTTTCAACGAAATCACCCGAAAACACAAAAAATTCACGTCCAACGAAATTACTACAGAACAGAAAAAATTCGCTTCTATTGAAATCACCCCAAACACAAAAAATTCCCTTCCAAGAAAACCACCCTAGATCATAAAACACTCGCTTCCTTCGAAATCACCACAGAAGACAAACAATGCGCTTCCAACCAAATCACCTAAGGGCACAAAAAATTTGCTTCCAACAAAATCACCCTAGAACAAAAAAAATTCGCATGCAACGAAATCTCCTGAGAACACAAATATTCGCTTCCAACGAAATCACCCCAGAACACAAAAAATTCGCTTCCAACGAAATGACTCCAGAGCACAGAAAACACGCTTCCAAGGAAATGACCCCCTACTTTAAAAGTTTGCTTCCCTCGAATAAACCGGAGAACACAAAAAATTCTTCCAACAATATTACCCCAGAAGACAAAAAATTCTTTTCCAATGAAATCTCCTGAGAACACAAATATTCGCTTCCACAGATATCATCACAGAGTAGAAAAAAATCGCTTCCAACGAAATCACCGTAGAACACAAAATTCCCTTTCAACGAAATCACCCGAGAACACAAAAAATTTGCTTCCAACGAAATTACCCCAGAGCACAAAAAATTCGCTTCCAAAGATATGACTCTAGAGCACAGAAAGCATGCTTCCAATGAAATGACCCCTGAACACAAAAAATTGGCCTCCAACGAAATCACCCTAAAACATAAAAAATTCGCTTCCATCGAAATCACCACAGAAGACAAAAAATTCACTTCCAAACAAATCACCCCAGAGCACAAAAAATTCGCTTCGAACGAAGTTACCCTAGAACACAAAAATTCGCTTCCAAAGAAATCACCCGAGTACACAAAAAATTCGCTTCCAACGAAATGACTCCAGAGCACAGAAAACACGCTTCCAAGGAAATGACCCCCTACTTTAAAAATTTGCTTCCATCGAAAACACCGGAGAACACAAAAAAATCTCTTCCAACGATATTACCCCAGAAGACAAAAAATTCTTTTCCATCGAAATCTCCTGAGAACACAAATATTCGCTTCCAAAGATATCATCACAGAGTAGTAAAAAATCGCTTCCAAAGAAATCACCGTAGAACACAAAAATTCCCTTTCAACGAAATCCCCCGAGAACACAAAAAATTTGCTTCCAAAGATGTGACTCCAGAGCACAGAAAGCATGCTTCCAATGAAATGACCCCTGAACACAAATAATTCGCCTCCAACGAAATCACCCTAAAACATAAAAAATTCGCTTCCATCGAAATCACCACAGAAGACAAAAAATTCGCTTCCAAACAAATCACCCCAGAGCACAAAAAATTAGCTTCGAACGAAATCACCCCAGAGCACAAAAAATTCGCTTCTAAGAAATGACTCCAGAGCACAGAAAACACGCTTCCAACGAAATGACCCCATATTTCAAAAATTTGCTTCCATTGAAATCACCCAAGAACACAAAAAATTCGCGTCCAAAGAAATTACCCCAGAACACAAAAAATTCGCTTCCAACGAAATCTCCTGATAACACAAATATCTTCCAAAGAAATCATCCCAGAGAACAAAAAAATTCGCTTCCAACAAAATCACCCTAGAACACAAAAAATTCGCTTTCAACGAAATCACCGGAGAACACTAAAAGTTCACTTCCAACAAAATTACCACAGAACAGAAAAAATTTGCTTCCATCGAAATCACCCCAGAACACAAAAAATTCGCTTCCAACGCAATCACGCTAGAACACAAAAAATGAGCTATAATCGAAATCACCTGAGAACACAAAAAATTCGCTTCCAAAAAAATCACCACAGAGCACAAAATATTCACTTCCAATGAAATGACTCCAAAGCACAGAAAACATGCTTCCAATGAAAGGACCCCAGAACACAAAAAATTCTCTTCGAACGAAGTTACCCCAGAACACAAAAATTCGCTTCCAACGAAATCACCCCAGAACACAAAAAATTCGCTTCCAACGAAATGACTCCAGAGCACAGAAAGCACGCTTCCAATGAAATGACCCCAGAACACAAAAAATTTGCTTCCAATGAAATCTCCTGATAACACAAATATTCGCTTCCAAAGAAATCATCCCAGAGAACAAAAAAATTCACTTCTAACAAAATCACCCTAGAACACAAAAAAATCCTGTTCAACAAAATAACCCGAGAACAGAGAAAATTCACGTCCAACGAAATTACCACAGAACAGAAAAAATTTGCTTCCATCGAAATCACCCCAAAACACAAAAAATTCGCTTCCAATGAAATTACCCCAGAACACAAATATTCGCTTTCAACGAAATCACCCGAGAACACAAAAAATTCACTTCCAACGAAATGACTCCAGAGCACACAAAACACGCTTCCAACGAAATGACCCTCTACTTCAAAAATTTGCTTCCATCGAAAAGATCGGAGAACACAAAAAATTCTCTTTCAACGATATTACCCCAGAAGACAATAAATTCTTTTCCAACGAAATCTCCTGAGAAGACAAATATTCGCTTCCAAAGATATCACCCCAGAGTACAAAAAATTTGCTTCCAACAAAATCACCCTAGAACACAAAAATTCCCTTTCAACGAAATCACCCGAGAACACAAAAAATTTGCTTCCATCGAAATCACCACAAAACACAAAAAATTCGATTCCAACGAATTCACGCTAGAACACAAAAAATTAATTTAAACGAAATCACCAGAGAACACAAAAAATTCGCTTCCAACGGAATCACCACAGAGCAAAAAATATCCGCTTCCAATGAAATGACTCCATAGCACAGAAAACACGCTTCCAATGAAAGGACCCCAGAACACAAAAAATTCGCTTCCAACGAAATCACTCTAGAACATAAAAAATTTGCTTTCCAAGAAATCACCCGAGAACACAAAAAATTCGCTTCCCACAAAATTACCCCAGAACACAAAAAATTCGCTTGCAAAGAAATTTTCTAAGAACACATATATTCGCTTCCAACCAAATCACCCCAGAACACAAAAAATTCGCTTCCAAATAAATGACTCCAGAGCACAGAAAACACGCTTCCAACGAAATGACCCTCTACTTCAAAAATTTGCTTCCATTGAAAAGACCGGAAAACACAAAAACTTCTCTTCCAACGATATTACCCCAGAAGACAAAAAATTCTTTTCCAACGTAATCTCCTAAGAACACAAACATTTGATTACAAAGATATCATCCCAGAGCACAGAAAACACGCTTCCAAAGAAATGACCCCCTACTTCAAAAATTTGTTTCCATCGAGATCACCTGAAAACACAAAAAATTCTCTCTCAACGAAATAACCCCAGAAAAAAAAATTCGCTTGCAACGAAATCTCCTGAGAACACAAATATTGGCTTCCAACGAAATCACCCCAGAGCACAAAAAATTGGCTTCCAAAGAAATGACTCCAGAGCATAGAATACACGCTTCCATCGAAATGACCCCCTACTTCAAAAATTTGCTTCCATCGAAAAGACCGGAGAACACAAAAAATTCTCTTGCAACGATATTACCCTAGGAGACAAAAAATTATTTTCCAAAGAATTCTCCTGAGATAACAAATATTCGCTTTCAAAATTATCATCCCAGAGCACAAAAAATTCACTTCCAACCAAATCACCATAGAACACAAAAATTCCCTTTCAATGAAATCACCCGAGAGCACAAAAAATTTGCTTCCAACGAAATCAACCCAGAACCCCAAAAATTTGCTTGCAACGAAATCTCCCGAGAACACAAAAATTTGCTTCCAACGAAATCACCCCAGAGCACAAAAAATTTGCTTCCAACGAAATGACTCCAGAGCACAGAAAACATGCTTCCAAAGAAATGACCCCCTACTTCAAAAATGTGCTTACATCGAACAAACCGGTGAACACAAAAAATTCTATTCCAACGATATTACCCCAGAATAAATAAAATTCTTTTCCAACGAAATCTCCTGAGTACACAAATATTCGCGTTCAAAGATATCATCCCAGATACAAAAATTCGCTTCCAACAAAATTACCCTAGAACACAAAAATTCCCTTTCAACAAAATCACCCGAGAACACAAAAAATTCGCTTTCAACGAAATCATCCCAGAGCACAAAAAATTCGCTTCCAACGAAATGACTCCAGAGCACAGAAAGCACACTTCCAATGAAATGACCCCAGAACACAAAAAATTCGCCTCCAACGAAATTAGCACAGAACAGAAAAAATTTGCTTCCATCGAAATCACCCGAGAACACAAAAAATTCGCTGCCAACGAAATCAACCCAGAACACAAAAAATTCACTTGCAACGAAATCTCCTGAGAACACAAAAATTCGCTTCCATCGAAATCACCACAGAGCACAAAAATTTCGCTTCCAACGATATTACCCCAGAAGACAAAAATTCTTTTCCAGCAAAATCTCCTGAGACCACAAATATTCGCTTCCAAAGTTATCATCCCCGAGCACAAAAAATTCGCTTCCAAAGAAATCACCCTAGAACACAAAAAATTAATTTAAACGAAATCACCAGAGAACTCAAAAAATTCGCTTCCAACGGAATCACCACAGAGCAAAAAATATTCGCTTCCAATGAAATGACTCCATAGCACAGAAAACACGCTTCCAATGAAAGGACCCCAGAACACAAAAAATTCGCTTCCAATGAAATCACTCTAGAACATAAAAAATTTGCTTTCCAAGAAATCACCCGAGAACACAAAAAATTCGCTTCCCACAAAATTACCACAGAACACAAAAAATTCGCTTGCAAAGAAATTTTCTGAGAACACATATATTCGCTTCCAACCAAATCACCCCAGAACACAAAAAATTCGCTTCCAAATAAATGACTCCAGAGCACAGAAAACACGCTTCCAACGAAATGACCCTCTACTTCAAAAATTTGCTTCCATTGAAAAGACCGGAAAACACAAAAACTTCTCTTCCAACGATATTACCCCAGAAGACAAAAAATTCTTTTCCAACGTAATCTCCTAAGAACACAAACATTTGATTACAAAGATATCATCCCAGAGCACAGAAAACACGCTTCCAAAGAAATGACCCCCTACTTCAAAAATTTGTTTCCATCGAGATCACCTGAAAACACAAAAAATTCTCTCTCAACGAAATAACCCCAGAAAAAAAAATTCGCTTGCAACGAAATCTCCTGAGAACACAAATATTGGCTTCCAACGAAATCACCCCAGAGCACAAAAAATTGGCTTCCAAAGAAATGACTCCAGAGCATAGAATACACGCTTCCATCGAAATGACCCCCTACTTCAAAAATTTGCTTCCATCGAAAAGACCGGAGAACACAAAAAATTCTCTTCCAACGATATTACCCTAGGAGACAAAAAATTATTTTCCAAAGAATTCTCCTGAGATAACAAATATTCGCTCTCAAAATTATCATCCCAGAGCACAAAAAATTCACTTCCAACCAAATCACCATAGAACACAAAAATTCCCTTTCAATGAAATCACCTGAGAGCACAAAAAATTTGCTTCCAACGAAATCAACCCAGAACACAAAAAATTCGCTTGCAACGAAATCTCCCGAGAACACAAAAATTTGCTTCCAACGAAATCACCCCAGAGCACAAAAAATTTGCTTCCAACGAAATGACTCCAGAGCACAGAAAACATGCTTCCAACGAAATGACCCCCTACTTCAAAAATGTGCTTACATCGAAAAAACCGGTGAACACAAAAAATTCTATTCCAACGATATTACCCCAGAATAAATAAAATTCTTTTCCAACGAAATCTCCTGAGTACACAAATATTCGCGTTCAAAGATATCATCCCAGATACAAAAATTCGCTTCCAACAAAATTACCCTAGAACACAAAAATTCCCTTTCAACAAAATCACCCGAGAACACAAAAAATTCGCTTTCAACGAAATCATCCCAGAGCACAAAAAATTCGCTTCCAACGAAATGACTCCAGAGCACAGAAAGCACACTTCCAATGAAATGACCCCAGAACACAAGAAATTCGCCTCCAACGAAATTAGCACAGAACCGAAAAAATTTGCTTCCATCGAAATCACCCGAGAACACAAAAAATTCGCTGCCAACGAAATCAACCCAGAACACAAAAAATTCACTTGCAACGAAATCTCCTGAGAACACAAAAATTCGCTTCCATCGAAATCACCACAGAGCACAAAAAATTCGCTTCCAACGATATTACCCCAGAAGACAAAAATTCTTTTCCAGCGAAATCTCCTGAGAACACAAATATTCGCTTCCAAAGTTATCATCACCGAGCACAAAAAATTCGCTTCCAAAGAAATCACCCTAGAACACAAAAATTCCCTTTCAACGAAAACACCCGAAAACAAAAAAAAATTAGCTTCCAAAGAAATTACCACAGAACAAAAAAAAAATTGCTTCCATCGAAATCACCCGAGAACACAAAAAATTCGCTTCCAACGAAATCACGCTAGAACACAAAAAAATTCTCTTCCAACGAAATCACCCCAGAACGCAAAAAATTTCCTTCCAACGAAATGACTCCAAAGCACAGAAAACACGATTCCAACAAAATGGCCCCCTACTTCAAAAATTTGCTTCCATCGAAAAGACCGGAGAACAAAAATATTCTCTTCAAATGATATTGCCCCAGAAGACAAAAAATTCTTTTCCAGCGAAATCTCCTGAGAACAGAAATATTCGCTTTCCAATATATCATCCCAGATCAGAAAAAATTCGCTTCCAACGTAATCACCCAAGAACGAAAAAATTCCCTTTCAACGAAATCACCCTAGCACACAAAAATTCCCTTTCAAAGAAATCACCTGAGAACACAAAAAAATTGCTTCCAAAGAAATCACCCCAGAGCACAAAAAATTCGCTTCCAACAAAATGACTCCAGAGCACAGAAAACACGCATCCAACGAAATGACCCCCTACTTCAAAAATTGGCTTCCATTTAAAAAAACCGGAGAACACAAAAAATTCTCTTCCAACGATATTACCCCAGAAAACAAAAAATTCTTTTCCAAGGAATTCTCCTGAGAACACAAATATTCACTTCCATATATATCATCCGAGAGCACAAAAAATTTGCTTCCAAAAAAATCACCCTAGAACACAAAAATTCCCTTTCAACAAAATCTCCCGAGAACAAAAAAAATTCGCTTCCAACGAAATCACCCCAGAACACAAAAAATTCACTTCCATCAAAATGACTCTACAGCACAGAAAACACGCTTCCAACAAAATGACCCCCTACTTCATAAATTTACTTCCATCGAAAACACGAGAAAACACAAAAAATTCGTTTCCAACGATATTACCCCAGAACAAAAAAAATTCGCTTCCAACGAAATCTCCTGAGAACACAAATATTCGCTTCCAAAGATATCATCCCAGAGCACAAAACCTTCGCTTCCAACGAAATCATGCTAAAACAGAAAAATTAACTTTCAACGAAATCACCCGAGAACACAAAAATTTGCTTCTTACGAAATTACCCCAGAAGACAAAGAATTCGCTTCCAACAATATCACCCTAGAACACAAAAAATTTGCTTCCAACAAAATGACTCCAGAGCACAGAAAACACGCATCCAACGAAATGACTCCCTACTTCAAAAATTTGCTTCCGTCGAAAAAACCGGAGAACACAAAAAATTCTCTTACAACGATATAACATCAGAAGACAAAAAATTCTTTTCCAACGAAATCTCCTGAGAACACAAATATTCGCTTCCAAGGATATCATCCCAGAGCACCAAAAATTCACTTCGAACGAAATTACCCTAGAACACAAAAATTCCCTTTCAACAAAATCACCCGAGAACACAAAAAATTTGCTTCCAATGAAATCAGCCCAGAACACAAAAAATTCGCTTGCAACAAATTCACCTGAGAACACAAATATTCGCTTCCAAAGAAATCACCCCAGAGCACAAAAAATTCGCTTCCATCGAAATCACCCTAGAACACAAAAATTCCCTTTCAACGAAATCACCCAAGAACACAAAAAATTCACGTCCAACGAAATTACCAAAGAACAGAAAAAATTTCCTTCCATCGAAATCACCCCAGAACACAAAAAATTCGCTTCCAACGAAATCATGCTAGAACACAAAAAATTAGCTTTCAACGAAATCACCCGAGAACACAAAAAATTCGCATCCTACGAAATTAAACCAGTAGACAAAAAATTCACTTCCAAAGAAATCACCCCAGAATAGAAAAAATTCGCTTCCAACGAAATTACCCCCGAAGACAAAAATTTCTTTTCCAACGAAATCTCCTGAGAACACAAAATTCGCTTCCCAAGAAATCATCCCAGAGCACAAAAAATTCGCTTCCAACGAAATCACCCTAGAACACAAAAATTCCCTTTCAACAAAATCACCCGAGAACACAAAAAATTCGCTTCCAACCAAATCACCCCCGAGTACAAAAAATTCGCTTCTAACAAAATGACTCCACAGCACAGAAAACACGCTTCCAACGAAATGACCCCATACTTCAAAAATTTCCTTCCATCGAAAAGACCAGAAAACACAAAAAATTCTTTTCCAACGAAATTCCACGAGAACACAAAAAATTCGTGTCGAACGAAATGACCCCAGACACAAAAAATTCGTTCCAACGAAATCTCCTGAGAACACAAATATTCGTTTCAAAAGAAATCACCCCAGAGCACAAAAAATTTGCTTCCAACGAAATCACCCTAGAACACAAAAAATTCTCTTTCAACGAAATTACATGAAAAGAAAAAAAAAATTGCGTCCTACGAAATTATCCCAGAATAGAAATAATTTACATCCAACCAAATTAACCGAGAGCACAAAAATTTCCCTTCCAACAAAATCACCCGAGAACACAAATATTGGCTTCCAAATAAATTACCCCAGAACAGAAAAAAATTTGCTTCCATCGAAATCACCCAAGAACACAAAAAATTCGCTTCCAAAGAAATTACACCAGAACACAAAAAATTTGCTTCCAAAAAATTACTCCAGAGAACAGAAGACACGCTTCCAACGAAATCACCCCATATTTAAAAAAATTTTTGATTCCAACGAAATCAACCCAGGACACAAAAAATTCGCTTCCAACGAAATGTCTCCAGAGCACAGGAAACACGCTTTCAAAGAAATGACCCGATATTTCAAAAATTTGCTTCCATCGAAATCACCCGAGAACACAAAAAAATCACTTTCAACAAAAATTACCCCAGAACACCAAAAATTCGCTTCCAACGAAATCTCGTGAGAACACAAATATTCGCTTCCAAAGAAATCATCCCAGAGCACAAAAATATTCGCTTCCAATGAAATCACCCCAGAGCGCAAAAAATTCCCTTCCAACGAAATGACTCCAGAGCACAGAAAACACGATTCCAACAAAATGACCCCCTACTTCAACAATTTGCTTCCATTGAAAAAACCGGAGAACACAAAAAATTCGCTTCCAACCAAATTACCCCAGAACACAAAAAATTCGCTTGCAACGTAATCTTCTGAGAACACAAATATTTCCTTCCAGCGAAATACCCCGAAAACACAAAAAATTCGCATCCAACGAAATTGCCCCAGAGCACAAAAAAATCGCTTCCAACGACATCACCCCAACACACAAAAAATTTTCTTCCAAAGAAATCAACCCAGAACACAAAAAATTTGCTTCTATCGAAATACCCGAGAACAGAAAAAAATTCGCTTCCAACAAAAAAACCCCAGAACATAAAAAAATTAGCTTCCAACGAAATCACCAGGGAACACAAATATTTGCTTCCAACGAAATCACCCAGGAACATGAAAAATTCGCTTCCAACAAAATCACCACAGAGCACAAAAAATTCGCTTCCAACGAAATCACCCCAAGCACAAAAAATTCGCTTTCAATGAAATGAGCCCATACTTGAAAAATTTGCTTCATCGAAATCACCCGAGAACACAAAAAATTCGCTTCCAACGAAATTACCCCAGAACACAAAAATTCGCTTCCAAGGAAATCACCCCAGAAGACAAAAAATTTGATTCCAAAGAAATGACTCCAGAGCACAGAAAACACGCTTCCAATGAAATCACCCCATACTTCAGAAAAATTCACTTCCAACTAAATTGCCCCAGAACACAAAAAATTCGCTTCCAACGAAATCAACCCAGAACAGAAAAAATTTGCTTATATCGAAATCACCCCTGAACACAAAAAAATCGCTTCCAACGACATCACCCCAACACACAAAAAATTTACTTCCAAAGAAATCAACCCAGAACACGAAAAATTTGCTTCTATCGAAATCACCCGAGAACAGAAAAAAATTCGCTTCAAAAAAATACCCCAGAACATAAAAAATTAGCTTCCAAAGAAATCACCAGGGAACACAAATATTTGCTTCCAACGAAATCACCCAGGAACATGAAAAATTCGCTTCCATCGAAATCACCCGAGAACACAAAAAAATTCGCTTCCAACGAAATCACCCCTGAGCACAAAAAATTCGCTTCCAACGAAATCACCCCAAGCACAAAAAATTCGCTTTCAATGAAATGAGCCCATACTTGAAAAATTTGCTTCATCAAAATCACCCGAGAACACAAAAAATTCGCTTCCAACGAAATTACCCCAGAACACAAAAATTCGCTTCCAAGGAAATCACCCCAGAACACAAAAAATTTGCTTCCAAAGAAATGACTCCAGAGCACAGAAAACACGCTTCCAATGAAATCACCCCATACTTCAGAAAAATTCACTTCCAACTAAATTGCCCCAGAATACAAAAAATTCGCTTCCAACGAAATCAACCAAGAACACAAAAAATTTGCTTCCATCGAAATCACCCGAGAACAGAAAAAATTTGCTTCTAACGAAATCACCCGGGAACACAAATATTAGCTTCCATTGAAATCACCCTAAAACCAAAAAATTCTTTTCCAACGAAATCTCCTGAGAACACAAATATTCGCTTCCAAAGAAATCACCCCAGAGCACCAAAAATTCGCTTCCAACGTAATTACCCTAAGGAAAAAAATTTCACTTTCAACGAAATCACCTGAGAACACAAAAAATTCGTGTCCAATGAAATCAACCCAGAACACAAAAAATTCGCATCCAAAGAAATCACTCAGAACACAAAAATTTCCCTTCCAACGAAATGACTCCAAAACACAGAAAACACGCTTCCAATGAAATCACCCCAGAGCACAAAAAATTCGCTTCCAATGAAATCAACCTAGAACACAAAAAATTTGCTTCTATCCAAATCACCTGAGAACAGAAAAAATTCGCTTCCAAAGAAATTACCCCAGAATACAAAAAATTCGCTTCCATCGAAATTCCCGCAGAGCACAAAAAAATTGCTTCCAAAGAAATCACCCTAGAACACAAAAAATTCGCTTCCAACAAAATCACCCCAGAACACAAAAAATTTTCTTCCAAGGAAATGACTCCAATGCACAGAAAACATGCTTTCAACGAAATCACCCCATACTTCAAAAAAATCACTTTCAAAAAATTGCCCCAGAACACAAAAAATTCTCTTCCAACGAAATCAACCCAGAACACAAAATATTCGCTTCCATCAAAATCACCCCAGAACACAAAAAATTCACTTCCATCGAAATCACCACAGGAAACAAAAAATTCGATTCCAAAGTAATTACCCCAGAACACAAAAATTGCTTCTATTGAAATTACCCCAGAACACAAAAAATTCACTTCCAAAGAAATCACCACAGAACACAAAAATTTTGCATCCAACGAAATGACTCCAGAGCACAGAAAACACGCTTCCAACAAAATGACCTACTACTTCAAAAACTTGCTTCCATCGAAAAAAAAAGGAGAAAACAAAAAATTCTCTTCCAACGATATTACCCGAGAATACATAAAATTCTTTTCCAACGAAATCTCCTGAGTAAACAAATATTCGCTTTCAAAGATATCATCCCAGATACAAAAATTCTCTTCCAACAAAATTACCCCAGAACACAAAAAATTCGCTTGCAAAGAAATGTCCTGAGAAGACAAATATTCGCTTCCAAAGAAATCACCCCAGAGCACAAAAAATTCGCTTCCAACAAAATCACACCAAGCACAAAAAATTCGCTTTCAACGAAATCACCCCAGAACACAAAATATTCGCTTCCATAAAAATCACCCCAGAACACAAAAAATTCACTTCCACGAAATTACCCCAGAACACAAAAAATTCGCTCGAAAAGAAATGTCCTGAGAAGACAAATATTCGCTTCCAAAGAAATCACCCCAGAGCACAAAAAATTCGCTTCCAACAAAATCACACCAAGCACAAAAAATTCGCTTTCAACGAAATGAGCCCATACTTCAAAAATTTGCTTCCATCGAAATCACCTAAGAACACAAAAAATTCGCTTCCAACGAAATTACCCCAGAACACAAAAATTCGCTTCCAACGAAATCACCCCAGAACACAAAAAATTTGATTCCAAAGAAATGACTCCAGAGCACAGAAAACACGCTTCCAATGAAATAACCCCATACTTCAAAAAAATTCGCTTCCAACTAAATTGCCCCAGAACACAAAAAATTCGCTTCCAACGAAATCAACCCAAAACACAAAAAACTTTGCTTCCATCGAAATCACCCGAGAACAGAAAAAATTCGATTCTAACGGAATCACCAGCGAACACAAATATTAGCTTCCAATGAAATCATCCTAAAGCACAAAAAAATTCGCATCCAACGAATTTACCCTAAGGCAAAAAAAAAATTCACTTTCAACGAAATCACCTGAGAACACAAAAAATTAACGTCCAACGAAATCAACCCAGAACACAAAAAATTCGCATCCAAAGAAATCACCCAGAACACAAAAATTTCCCTTCCAACGAAATGACTCCAAAACACAGAAAACACGCTTCCAATGAAATCACCCCAGAGCACAAAAAGTTCGCTTCCAACAAAATCAACCCAGAACACAAAAAATGTGCTTCTACCCAAATCACCCGAGAACAGAAAAAATTCGCTTCCAAAGAAATTACCCCAGAACGGAAAATTTTTACTTCCATCAAAATCCCCCAGAACAGAAAAAAATTCGCTTCCAACGAAATTCCCGCAGAGCACAAAAAAATTGCTTCCAAAGAAATCACCCTAGAACACAAAAAATTTGCTTCCAACAAAATCACCCCAGAACACAAAAAATTTGCTTCCAAGGAAATGACTCCAATACACAGAAAACATGCTTCCAACGAAATCACCCCATACTTCAAAAAAAAATCACTTTCAACAAAATTGCCCCAGAACACAAAAAATTCTCTTCCAACGAAATCAACCCAGAACACAAAATATTCGCTTCCATCAAAATCACCCCAGAACACAAAAAATTTGTTTCCATCGAAATCACCTCAGAAAACAAAAAATTCGATTCCAAAGTAATTACCCCAGAACACAAAAATTGCTTCTATTGAAATTACCCCAGAACACAAAAAATTTGCTTCCAAAGAAATCACCACAGAACACAAAAATTTTGCATCCAACGAAATGACTCCAGAGCACAGAAAACACGCTTCCAACAAAATGACCTACTACTTCAAAAACTTGCTTCCATCGAAAAAAAAGGAGAAAACAAAAAATTCTCTTCCAACGATATTAGACCAGAAGACAAAAAATTCACTTCCAACTAAATCTCCTGAGAACACAAATATTCGCTTCCAAAAATATCATCCCAGAGCACAAAAAATTCGCTTCCAACGAAATCACCCTAGAACGCAAAAATTCCCTTTCAACGAAATCACCCGAGAACACAAAAAATTTGCTACCAACGAAATCACCGCAGAGCACAAAAAATTCGCTTCCAATGAAATGGCTCCAGAGCACAGAAAACATGCTTCCAACGAAATGACCCCCTACTTCAAAAATTTGCTTCCATCGAAAAAACCGGAGAACACAAATAAGTCGCTTGCAATGAAATTGCCCCAGAAAAAATAATTCGCTCGTAACGAAATCTTCTGAGAACACAAATATTCGCTTCCAACTAAATCTCCACAGATCACAAAAAATTCGCTTCCAACGAAACCAACCCAGAGCACAAAAAATTCGCTTCCAACGAAAAGACTCCAGAGCACAGAAAACATGCTTCCAACGAAATGACCACCTACCTCAAAAATTTACTCCCATTGAAAAAAAACGGAGAACACAAAAGTTCTCTTCCAACGATATTACCCCAGAACACAAAAAATTCACTTGCAATGAAATCTCCTGAGAACACAAATATTCGCTTCCAACGAAATCACCGCAGAGCACAAAAAATTCGCTTCCAACGAAATGACTCCAGAGCACCGAAAACACGCTTCCAATGAAATGACCCCCTACTTCAAAAATTTGCTTCCATCGAAAAGACCGTAGTACACCAAAATTCTCTTTTAAAGTTATTACCCCAGAAGACAAAAAAATCTTTTCCAAGGAAATCTCCTGAGAACACCAATATTCACTTCCAAAGATATCATCCCAGATCAGAAAAAAATTGCTTCCAATTAAATCACCCTAGAACACAAAAATTCCCTTTCAACGAAATCACCCGAGAACACAAAAAAATTCGCTTCCAACGAAATCACCACAGAGCACAAAAAATTCGCTTCCAAAGAAATGACTCCAGGGCACAGAAAACATGATTCCAACGAAATGACCCCATATTTCAAAAATTCGCTTCCATCGAAATCCCCAGAGAATACAAAAAATTCGCTTCCAAAGAAATCACCCCAACACACAAAAAATTTACTTCCAAAGAAATCAACCCAGAACACGAAAAATTTGCTTCTATCGAAATTACCCGAGAACAGAAAAAAAATCGCTTAGAACAAAAATACCCCAGAACATAAAAAATTAGCTTCCAACGAAATCACCAGGGAACACAAATATTTGCTTCCAACGAAATCACCCAGGAACATAAAAAATTCGCTTCCATCGAAATCACCCGAGAACACAAAAAAATTCGCTTCCAACGAAAATACCCCAGAACACAAGAAATTCGCTTCCAATGAAATCACCCCAAAGGACAAAAAATTCGCTTCCAACCAAATGTCCCTATACTTCAAAAATTTGCTTCCATCGAAATTACCTGAGAAGACAAAAAATTCGCTTGCAAAGAAATCTCCTGAGAAGACAAATATTGGCTTCCAAAGAAATCACCCCAGAGCACAAAAAATTCGCTTCCAACGAAATCACCCCAAGCACAAAAAATTAGTTTTCAACGAAATGATTCCATACTTGAAATATTTGCTTCCATCGAAAAAACCGGAGAAAACAAAAATTTGATTCCAACGAAATTACCCCAGAACACAAAATTTCCCTTGCAACTAAATCTCCTGAGAACACAAATATTCGCTCCCAAAGAAAACATTACAGATCACAAAAAATTCATTTCCAACGAAATCACCCTAGAACACAAAAATTCCCTTTCAACGAAATCACCCAAGAACACAAAATATTCGCTTCCAACGAAATCACCACATAGCACAAATAATTCGCTTCCAACAAAATGACTCCAGAGCACAGAAAAAACGCTTCCAATGAAATGACCCCAGAACACAAAAAATTCGCCTCCAACGAAATCACCCTAGAACATAAAAAATTCACTTCCATCGAAATCACCACAGAAGACAAAAAATTCGCTTCTAACCAAATCACCCCAGAGCACAAAAAATTCGCTTCGAATGAAATCACCCTAGAACATAAAAAATTCCCTTTCAACGAAATCACCCGAGAACACAAAAAATTCACGTCCAACGAAATTACCACAGAACAGAAAAAACTAGCTCCCATCGAAATCACCCCAGAACACAAAAAATTCGCTTCCAACGAAATCACGCTAGAACACAAAAAATTAGCTTTTAAGGAAATCACCTGAGAACACAAAAAATTCGCTTCCAACGAAATCATGCCAGAGCACAAAAAATTCGCTTCCAACGAACTGACTCCAGAGCACAGAAAACACGTTTCGAACGAAATGATACCATACTTCAAAAATTTGCTTCCATCGAAATCACCTGAGAATACAAAATATTCTCTTCCAACGAAATTACCCCAGAACACAAAAAAAATTCGCTTCCAAAGAAATCAACCCAGAACACAAAAAATTCACTTCCAACGAAATCACCCCAGAACACAAAAAATTTGGTTCCAATGAAATGACTGCAGAGCACTGAAAACACGATTCCAATGAAAGGACCCCAGAAGACAAAAAAATTCACTTGCAAAGAAATCACCATAGAACATAAAAAATTCGCTTTCAACGAAATCACCCGAGAACATAAAAAATTCGCTTCCAACGAAATTACCCCAGAACACAAAAAATTCGCTTGCAACGAAATCTCCTGAGAACACAAATATTCGCTTCAAACGAAATCACCGCGGAGCACAAAAAATTCGTTTCCAAAGAAATGACTCCAGAGCACAGAAAACATGCTTCCAACGAAATGACCCCCTACTTCAAAAATTTGCATCCATCGAAAAAACCCGAGAACACAAAAAATTCACTTCCAACCATATTACCCCAGAAGACAAAATATTCTTTTCCAACGAAATCTCCTGAGAACACAAATATTCTCTTCCAAAGATATCATCACAGAGCACAAAATTTCGCTCCCAACGAAATCACCCTAGAACAAAAAAAATCCCTTCCAAAGAAATCACCCCAGAGCAGAAAAAATTTGCTTCCAACGAAATGACTCCAAAGCACAGAAAACACGCTTCCAAAAAAATGAATCCAGAACATAAAAATTATTCCAACGAAATCACCCTAGTACATAAAAAATTCGCTTCCATGGAAATCACCACAGAAAACAAAAAATTCGTTTCCAATGAAATCACCCCAGAGCACAAAGAATTCGCTTCCAACGAAATGAATCCAGAGCACAGAAAACAAGCTTCAAATGAAATTACCCCAGAACACAAAAAATTCGCTTCCAACGAAATCACCCTAGAACATAAAAAATTCGCTTCCTTTGAAATCACCACAGAAGATAAAAAATTTGCTTCCAACCAAATCACCCCAGAGCTCAAAAAATTCGCTTTTACGAAATTACCCTAGAACATAAAAAATTCGCTTTCAACGAAATCACCCGAGAACACAAAATATTCGCTTCCAACGAAATCACCCCAGAGCACAAAAAATTCGCTGCCAACGAAATGACTCCAGAGCACAGAAAACACGCTTCCAACGAAATGACCCCATACTTCAAAAATTTGCTTCCATCGAAATCACCCAAAAACACAAAAAATTCGCTTCCAACGAAATTACCCCAGAACACAAAGAATTCGCTTGCAACGAAATCTTCTGAGCACACATATATTCGCTTCCACAGAAATCATCGCAGAGCACCAAAAAATTCGCTTATAACGAAATCACCCGAGAACACAAAAAATTCCCTTTCAACGAAATCACCTAAGAACACAAATAATTCGCTTGCAATGAAATCTCCTAAGAACACAAATATTCGCTTCAAACGAATTCACCCCAGAGCAAAAAAAATTCCCTTCCAACGAAATTACTCCAGAGCACAGAAAACATGCTTCAAAAGAAATGACCCCATACTTCAAAAATTTACTTCCATCCAAAAAACCGGAGAACACAAAAAATTCGCTTGCAACGAAATCTTCTGAGAACACAAATATTCGCTGCCAACGAAATCACCCGAGAACACAAAAAATTTGCTTCCAATGAAATTACCCCAGAACACAAAAAATTGGCTTTCTACAAAATCACCCGAGAACACAAAAAATTTGCTTCCAACGAAATCACCGCAGAGCACAAAAAATTTGCTTCCAACGAAATGACTCCATAGCTAGAAAACACGCTTCGAACGAAATGACCCCCTACTTCAAACATTTGCTTCCATCGAAATCACCCGAGAACACAAAAAATTCGCTTCCAACGAAATCACCCCAGAACATAAAACATTCGCTTCCAACGAAATGACTCCTGAGCACAGAAAACACGCTTCTAACGAAATCACCCCATACTTAAAAATATTCTCGTCCAACGAAATTATCCCAGAGCAGAAAACATTTGCTTCCAACGAAATCACCCCAAAGCACAAAAAATTCGCTTCCAACAAAATCACCCTAAAGCACAAAAAATTTGATATCAACGAAATCATCCTAGAACACAAAAAATTCCCTTTCAACGAAATTACCCCAGGAGAGAAAAAATTTGCTTCTATCGTAGTCACCACAGAGCACGAAATATTCATTCCCAATGTTATCACACCAGAACACAAAAACTTAGCTTCCAACGAAATTAACCCTGAAGAGAAAAAATTCGCTTCAAACAAAATCACCAGACAGCACAAAAAATTCGCTTCCAACTAAATACCCAAGAACACAAAAAATTCGCTTCCAACGATATTACCCCAGAAGAAAAAAAATTCGCTTCCAACGAAATCTCCTGAGAACACAAATATTCGCTTCCAAAGAAATCACCCTTAGCACAAAAAATTCGCTTCCAACGAAATCACCCTAGAACACAAAAAATTCTCTTTCAACGAAAACACCCGAGAACAAAAAAAGTTCGCTTCCAACGAAATCACCACAGAGCACAAAAAATTAGCTTCCAACGAAATGACTCCAGAGGACAGAAAACACGCTTCCAAAGAAATGACCCCAGAACACAAAAAATTCACTGCCAACAAAATCACCTCGAACATAAAAAATTCGCTTTCAACGAAATCACCCGAGAAAAAAAAAATCACTTCCAACGTAATCACCACAGAGCACAAAAAATTCGCTTCCCGTAAAATGACCCTATAACATAAAAAATTCGCTTCAATCGAAATCACCAGAGAAGACAAAATATGCGCTTCCAACCAAATACCCCAGAGCACAAAAAAATTGCTTACAACGAAATCACCCTGGAACATAAAAACTTCGCTTTCAACAAAATGAACAGGGGATACAAAAAATTCGCTTCCAACGAAATCACCCCAGAGCACAAAAAATTCTCTTCCAACGAAATGACCCCCTATGTCAAAAATTTTCTTCCAGCGAAAAACAGTAGAACACAAAAAATTCGCTTCCTACGAAATTACCCAAGAAAACAAAAAATTCGCTTGCAACCAAATCTTTGGAGAACACAAATATTCGCTTCCAAAGAAATCACACTAGCGCACAAAAAATTTGCTTACAACGAAGTGACTCCAGAGCACAGAAAACACGCTTGCAATGAAATGACCCCATACTTCAAAAATTTGTTTCCATCGAAATCACCTGAAAACATAAAAAATTCGCATCCAAAGAAATGACCTCAGACTTCAAAAATTTTCTTCCATCGAAAAGACCAGAGAACACATAAAATTCGCTTCCAACGAAATTACCCCTGAACACAAAAAATTCACTTCTAAAGAAATCTATTGAGAATACAAATATTGGCTTCCAAAGAAATCATCCCAGAGCACAACAAATTTGCTTCCAAAGAAATCACCCCAGAGTACAAAAATTCCCTTCCAACAAAATCACCCGAGAACACAAATATTGGCTTCCATTGAAATCACCCCAGAACACAAAAATTTCGCTTCCACCGAAATGACTCCAGAGCACAGAAAACACGCTTCCATCGAAAAACCGGAGAACATAAAAAATTCGCTTCCACCGAAATTACCCCAGAACACAAAAAATTCTCTTGCAACGAAATTTTCTGAGAACACAAATATTCACTTCCAATGAAATCACCCCAGAACAAAAAAATTCGCTTCCAACGAAATGACTACAGAGCACAGAAAACACGCTTCCAACAAAATGACCCCCTACTTCAAAAATTCGCTTCCATCGAAAAAACCGGAGAACACAAAAATACGCTTCCAAAGAAATTACCCCAGAACACAAAAAATTTGCTTGGAAGGAAATCTCCTGAGAACACGAATATTCGCTTCCAAAGAAATCACCCCAGAGCACAAAAAATTCGCTTGCAACGCAATCTTCTGAGAACACATATATTCGCTTCCAACGAAATCACCCCAGAACACAAAAAATTCGCTTCCAATGAAATGACTCAAGATCACAGAAAACACGCTTCCAACGAAACGACCCCCTAATTCAAAAATTTGCTTCCATCGAAAAAACCGGAGAACATAAAAAATTCGCTTCCAAAGAAATGACTCCAGAGCACAGAAAACACGCTTCCAATGAAATGACCCCAGAAAACGAAAATTAAACTTCCAACGAAATCACCCTAGAACACAAAAAATTCGCATCCAACGAAATGTCTCCAGAGCACAGAAAGCACGGTTCCAATGAAATGACCCCAGAAAACAAAAATTTCGCTTCCATCGTAATCACCGCAAAACACAAAAATTCACATCCAACGAAAAGACTCCAGAGCACAGAAAATATGCTTTCAACGAAATGACCCCCTATTTCAAAAATTTGCTTCATTCAAAAAAACCGGAGACACAAAGAATTCGCCTCCAACGAAATCACCCCAGAACACAAAAAATTTGCTTCCAAAAAATTACTCTAGAGAACAGAAAACACCCTACCTACGAAAGAAACCCATACTTCAAAAAAATTCGCTTCCAACAAAATCACCCCAGAACAAAATCTTTTCCTTTCAACGAGATCACCCCAGAGCACAAAAAATTCAATTACAACGAAATTACCCCAGAACACAAGAAACACTCTTCCAACAAAATCACCCCAGAACACAAAAAATTCGTTTCCAACGAAATTACCCCAGAACACAAAAAATTCGCTTCCAACGAAATCACCCCAGAGCACAAAAAATTTGCTTCCAACGAAATGACTTCATAGCTAGAAAACACGCTTCGAACAAAATGACCCCCTACTTCAAACATTTGCTTCCATCGAAATCACCCGAGAACACAAAAAATTCGCTTCCAATGAAATCTCCCCAGAACATAAAACATTCGCTTCCAACGAAATGACTCCTGAGCACAGAAAACACGCTTCTAATGAAATCACCCCATACTTAAAAATATTCTCGTCCAACGAAATTATCCCAGAGCAGAAAACATTTGCTTCCAACGAAATCACCCCAGAGTACAAAAAATTCGCTTGCAACGAAATCACTCTAAAGCACAAAAAATTCGATATCAACGAAATTACCCCAGGATAGAAAAAATTTGCTTCTATCGTAGTCACCACAGAGCACGAAATATTCATTCCCAATGTAATCACACAAGAGCACAAAAAATTCACTTCCAACGAAATCACGCTAGAACACAAAAAATTAGCTTTTTCAACGAAATCACCCGAGAACACAAAAAATTTGCTTCCAATGAAATCACCCCAGAGCACAAAAAATTCGCTTGCAATGAAATCTCCTGAGAACATAAATGTTCGCTTCCAATGAAAGGACTCCAGAGCACAGAAAACACGCTTCCAACGAAATCACCCCAAAACACAAAACATTGTCTTCTAACGGAATTACATCAGAACACAAACATTCGCTTCCAAAGATATCATCCCAGAGCACAAAACATTCGCTTCCAACGAAATTACCCCAGAACACAAAAAATTCTTTTCAACGAAATCTCCTGAGAACACAAATATTCGCTTTCAAGGAAATCATCCCAGAGCACAAAAAAATTCGCTTTCTACGAAATCAACCTAGAACACAAAAAATTCCCTTTCAATGAAATCATCTGATAACACAAAAAATTCATGTCCAGCGAAATTATCACAGAACAGAAAAAATTCTCTTCCAACGAAAATTAGCTTTCAATGAAATCACCCCAGAGCACAAAAAATTCCCTTCGAACGAAATGACTCCATCGAAAAACCGGAGAACATAAAAAATTCGCTTCCCACGAAATTACCCCAGAACACAAAAAATTCGCTTGCAACGAAATCTTCTGAGAACACATATATTTGCTTCCAACGAAATCACCCCAGAACATAAAAAATTCGCTTCCAATAAAATGACTCCAGAGCACAGAAAACACGCTTCCAACGAAATGACCCCCTAATTCCAAAATTTGCTTCCATCGAAAAAACCGGAGAACATAAAAAATTCGCTTCCAACGAAATGACTCCAGAGCACAGAAAACACGCTTCCAATGAAATGACCCCAGAAAACAAAAATTTCGCTTCCAACGAAATCACCCTAGCACATAAAAAATTCGCTTCCATTGAAATCACCGCAAAACACAAAAATTCACCTCCAATGAAAAGACTCCAAAGCACAGAAAACACGCTTCCAACGAAATGACCGCCTACTTGAAAAATTTTCTTCCATCGAAACAACCAGCGAACACAAAAAATTAGCTTCCAATGAAATTACACCAAAACACAGAAAATTAGCTTGCAACGAAATCTCCTGAGAACACAAATATTCGCTTCCGACGAAAACCGAAGAACACAAAAAATTCGCATCCAAAAAAATTAACCCAGAATAGAAAAAAATTACTTCCAACCGAATCAACCCAGAGCACAAAAAATTCCCTTTCAACAAAATCACCCAAGAACACAAATATTGGCTTCCAACGAAATTACCCCAGAACTGAATAAAATCACCTGAGTACGCATATATTTGTTAACAACGAAATTACCCCAGAACAGAAAAAATTTGCTTCCATCGAAATCACCCCAGAACACAAAAATTTCGCTTCCATCGAAATCACCCCAGAACACAAAACTTTGCTTCCAAAGAAATCACCCCAGAACAAAAAAATTCGCTTCCAACAAAATCACCCCAGAACACAAAAAATTTGCTCCCAAAGAAATCACCGCAGAACACAAAAATTTCGCTTCCAACGAAATGACTCCAGAACACAGAAAAAACGCTACCAACGGAATCACTCGAGAACACAAATAATTCGCTTCCAACGAAATCATCCTAGAACACAAAAAATTCGCCTCCAACGAAATGACTCCAGAGCACAGAAAACACACTTCCAATGAAATGACCCCAGAAAACAAATATTTCGCTTCCATCGAAATCACCGCAAAACACAAAAATTCACATCGAACAAAAAGACTCCAGAACACAGAAAAAACGCTACTAACGAACTCACCCGAGAACACAAAAAATTTGCTTCCAACGAAATCATCCTAGAACACAAAAAATTCGCATCCAACGAAATGACTCCAGAGCACAGAAAAAACGCTTCCAGTGAAAGGACCCTAGAAAACAAAAATTTCGCTTCCATCGAAATCACCGCAAAACACAAAAATTCACGTCCAACGAAAAGACTCCAGAGCACGTAAAAAAACACGCTTCCAACGAAATGACCCCCTATTTCAAAAATTTGCTTCATTCGAAAAAAACAGGAGACACAAAGAATTCGCCTTCCACGAAATCACCCCAGAACACAAAAAATTTGCTTCCAACGATATTACCCCAGAAGAAAAAAAAATTGCTTCCAACGAAATCTCCTAAGAACACAAATATTCGCTTCCAAAGAAATCACCCTTAGCACAAAAAATTTGCTTCCAAAGAAATCACCCCAGAGTACAAAAATTCCCTTCCAACAAAATCACCCAAGAACACAAATATTGGCTTCCAACGAAATCACCCCAGAACACAAAAAATTCGCTTCTAACGAAATCACCCTAGAACACAAAAATTCCCTTTCAAAGAAATCACCCAAGAACAAAAAAAAATTCGCTTCCAACGAAATCACCCCAGAGAACAAAAATTTCGCTTCCAAAGAGTTGACTCCAGAGCACAGAAAACACGCTTCCGAAGAAATGATCCCCTACTTCAAAAATTTGCTTCCATTGAAAAGACAGGAGAACACAAAAAATTCTCTTCCAACAATATTACCCCAGAGACAAAAAAATTCTTTTCCAACGAAATCTCGTGAGAACACATATATTCGCTTCCAAAGATATCATCCCAGAGAACAATAAATTCTCTTCCAACGAAATTACCCCAGAGCACAAAACATTCGCTTCCAACGAAATCAACCCAGAATACAAAAAAAATCGGTTCCAAAGAAATAACCCAAGAATATAAAAAATTCGCTTCCAAAGAAATAATCCAAGAATATAAAAAATTCGCTTCGATCAAAATCACCCGAGAACACAAAAAATTCGAATCCAACGAAATTACCCCAGATTAAAAAAATTCCTTCCAACGAAATCACCCCAGAGCACAAAAAAGTCGTTTCCAACGAAATGACTCCAGGGCACAGAAAGCACGCTTCCAAAGAAATTACCCCGTACTTCAAAAATTTGTTTCCATCGAAATCACCTGAGAACACAAAAAATTCACTTCCAACGAAATCACCCCAGAACACAAAAAATTCGCTTGCAACGAAATCTCCTGAGAACACAAATATTCGCTTCCAGCGAAATCACACCAAAGCACAAAAAATTCGCATCCAACGAAATGACTCCAGAGCACAGAAAACACGCTTGCAACGAAATGACCCCCTACTTCAAAAATTTGCTTCCTTCGAATAAACCGGAGAACACAAAAATTCTCTTCCAACGAGATTATCCCAGAAGACAAAAAATTCTTTTCCAATGAGATCTCCTGAGAACACAAATATTCGCTTCCAAAGAAATCATCCCAGAGAACAAAAAAAATTCGCTTCCAACGAAAGCACCTGATAACACAAAAAATTCATGTCCAACGAAATTATCACAAAACAGAAAAAAATTTGTTTCCATCGAAATCACCCCAGAATAAAAAAAATTTGCTTCCAACGAAATGACGCTAGAACACAAAAAATTAGCTTTTTCAACGAAATCACCCGAAAACACAAAATTTCCTTTCAAAGAAATCACCCGAGAACACAAAAAATTCGCTTCCAATGAAATCACCCCAGAACACAAAAAATTTGCTTGCAATGAAATCTCCTGAGAACACAAATATTCGCTTCCAACGAAATCGTCCCAGAGCACAAAAAATTCGCTTCCAACGAAATTACCCTAGAACACAAAAATTCCCTTTCAATGAAATCACCCAAGAACACAAAAAATTCGCTTCCAACGAAAACACCATAGAACAAAAAAAAATCGCTTCCATCGAAATCACCACAGAAGACAAAAAATTCTCTTCCAATGATATTACCCCAGAAGACAAAAACTTCTTTTCAAACGAAATCTCGTGAGAACACAAATATTCGCTTCCAAAGATATCATCCCAGAGCACAAAAAATTCCCTTCGAACGAAATCACCCAAGAGCACGAAAAATTCGCTTCCAAAGAAATGACTCCAGAGCACAGAAAACACGCTTCCAATGATATGACCCCATACTTCAAAAATTTGCTTCCATCGAAATCACCCCTGAACACAAAAAATTCGCTGCCAACGAAATCACCCTAGAACACAAAACATTCCCTTTCAACGAAATCACCCGAGAACACAAAAAATTAGCTTCTAACGAAATGACTCCAGAGCACAGAAAATTCGCTTCCAACGAAATCACCCTAGAACACAAATAATTTCCTTTCAACAAAATCACCTGAGAACACAAAAAAGTCACGTCCAACGAAATTACCACAGAACAGAAAAAATTTGCTTCCATCGAAATCACCTGAGAACACAAAAAATTCTCTTCCAACGAAATCACGCTAGAACCCAAAAAATTAGCGTTCAATGAAATCACCCCTGAGCACAAAAAATTCTCTTACAACGAAATGACTCCAGAGCACATAAACCACGAATCCGACGAAATGACCCCCTACTTAAAAAATTTGCTTCCATCGAAAAACCGGAGAACATAAAAAATTCGCTTACAAAGAAATTACCCCAGAACATAAAAAATTCGCTTGCAACGAAATTTTCTGAGAACACAAATATGCGCTTCCAACGAAATCACACCAGAACACAAAAAATTCGCTTCCAACGAAATGACTCCAGAGCACAGAAAACACGCTTCCAACGAAATGACCCCATACTTAAAAAATTCGCTTCCATCGAAAAAACCGGAGAACACAAAAATACGCTTCCAACGAAATTACCCCAGAACACAAAAAATTCGCTTGCAACGAAATCTCCTGAGAACACAAATATTCGCTTCCAAAGAAATCACCCCAGAGCACAAAAAATTCGCTTTCAACGAAATCTTCTGAGAACACATATATTCGCTTCCAAAGAAATCACCCCAGAACAGAAAAAATTCGCTTCCAATGAAATGACTCCAGATCACAGAAAACATGCTTCCAATGAAATGACCCCCTATTTCAATAATTTGCTTCCATTGAAAAAACCAGAGAACACAAAAAATTAGCTTCCAACAAAATTACCCCAGAACACAAAAAATTCGCTTCCAACGAAATTTTCTGAGAACACAAATATTTGCTTCCAACGAAATCACTCCAGAACAAAAAAAAATTCGCTTCCAGCGAAATTACTCCAGAGCACAGAAAATATGCTTTCAACAAAATGATCTCATACTTCAAAAATTTGCTTCCTTCGAAATCACCAGAGAACACAAAAAATTCGCTTCCAACGAAATGACTCCAGAGCACAGAAAACACGCTTCCAACGAAATGACCCCCTACTTAAAAAATTCGCTTCCATCGAAAAAACCGGAGAACACAAAAATACGCTTCCAACGAAATTACCCCAGAACACAAAAAAATCGCTTGCAACGAAATCTCCTGAGAACACAAATATTCGCTTCCAAAGCAATCACCCCAGAGCACAAAAAATTCGCTTTCAATGAAATCTTCTGAGAACACATATATTCGCTTCCAACGAAATCACCCCAGAACACAAAAAATTTGCTTCCAAAGAAATGACTCCAGATCACAGAAAACACGCTTCCAATGAAATGACCCCCTATTTCAATAATTTGCTTCCATTGAAAAAACCAGAGAACACAAAAAATTAGCTTCCATCGAAATTACCCCAGAACACAAAAAATAGGCTTCCAACGAAATGAATCCAGAGCACAGAAAACAAGCTTCCAACGAAATGATCCCATACTTCAAAAATTTGCTTCCTTTGAAATAATCTGAGAACACAAAAAATTCGCTTCCAACCAAATTACCTCAGAAGACAAAAATTTCTTTTCCAACGAAATCTCCTGAGGACACAAATATTTGTTTCCAATGAAATCACCACAGAGCACAAAAAACTCGTTTCCAACGAAATGATTCCAGGGCTCAGAAAACACGCTTCCAACGAAATGACCCCCTACTTCAAAAATTTGCTTCCATCGAATAAACCAGAGAACACAAAAAATTCTCTTCCAACGAGATTACCCCAGAAGACAAAAAATTCTTTTCCAACGAAATCTCCTGAGAACACAAATATTCGCTTCCAAAGAAACCATCCCAGAGCACAAAAAAATTCGCTTCCAACAAAAGCCCCCGATAACACAAAAAATTCACGTCCAAAGAAATTATCACAGAACAGAAAAAAATTTGCTTCCATCAAAATCACCCCAGAATAAAAAAAATTTGCTTCCAACGAAATCACGCTACAACACAAAAAATTAGCTTTTTCAAGGAAATCACCCGAAAACACAAAATTTGCTTTCAAAGAAATCACCCGAGAACACAAAAAATTCGTTTCCAATGAAATCACCCCAGAACACAAAAAATTTGCTTGCAATGAAATCTCCTGAGAACACAAATATTCGCTTCCAACGAAATCATCCCAGAGCACAAAAGATTCGCTTCCAACGAAATCACCCTAGAACGCAAAAATTCCCTTTCAATGAAATCACCCGAGAACACAAAAAAATTCGCTTCCTACAAAATCACCCCAGAACACAAAAAGTTCCCTTCCAAGGAAAGGACTCCAGAGCACAGAAAACAAGCTTCCAACGAAATGACCCCATACTTCAAAAATTTGCTTCCATCGAAATCACCCCAGAATAAAAAAAAATTTGCTTCCAACGAAATCACGCTACAACACAAAAAATTAGCTCTTTCAACGAAATCACCCGAAAACACAAAATTTCCTTTCAAAGAAATCACAAGAGAACACAAAAATTCGCTTCCAACGAAATCACCCCAGAGTACAAAAAATTCGCTTCCAACGAAATGACTAAAGGGCACAGAAAACACGCTTCCAACGAAATGACCCCCTACTTAGAAAATTCGCTTCCATCGAAAAAAACGGAGAACACAAAAATTCTCTTCCAACGATATTACCCCAGAAGACAAAAAATTCTTTTCCAACGAAAACTCCTGAGAACACAAATATTTGCTTCCAAAGATATCATCCCAGAGCACAAAAAATTCGCTTCCAACGAAATAACCCTATAACACAAAAATTTCCTTTCAACGAAATCAACCGAGAACACAAAAATTTCGCTTCCAACAAAATCAACCTAGAACAAAAAAATACGCTTCCATCGAAATCACCACAGAAGACAAAAAATTCGCTTCCAACCAAATCACCCTAGAGCAGAAAAAATTCACTTCCAACGAAATCACCCTAGAACGCAAAAATTCCCTTTCAATGAAATCACCCGAGAACACAAAAAATTCGCTTCCTACGAAATCACCCCAGAACACAAATGTTCCCTTCCAACGAAAGGACTCCAGAGCACAGAAAACACGATTCCAACGAAATGTCCCCCTATTTCATATATTTGCTTCCATCGAAATCACCCAAGAACACAAAAAATTCACTTCCAACGAAATTACCCCTGAAGACAAAAATTTCTTTTCCAACGAAACTTCCTGAGAACACAAATATTCGCTTCCAACGAACTCACCCCAGAGCACAAAAAACTTGCTTCCAAAGAAATCACCCTAGAATAAAAAGATTCGATTTCAACGATATCACCTGAGAACACAAAAAATTCGCTTCCAATGAAATTACCCCAGAACACAAAAAATTCGCCTGCAACGAAATCTTCTGAGAACACATATAATCGCTTCCAACGAAATCACCCCAGAACACAAAAAATTCGCTTCCAATGAAATGACTCCAGATCACAGAAAACACGCTTCCAATGAAATGACCCCCTATTTCAATAATTTGCTTCCATTGAAAAAACCGGAGAACACAAAAAATTAGCTTCCAACGAAATTACCCCAGAACACAAAAAATTCGCTTGCAACGAAATTTTCTGAAAACACAAATATTCGCTTCCAACGAAATCACTCCAGAACAAAAAAAATTAGCTTCCAGCGAAATTACTCCAGAGCACAGAAAAGATGCTTTCAACAAAATGATCTCATACTTCAAAAATTTGCTTCCATCGAAATCACCAGAGAACACAAAATATTCGCTTCCAACGAAATGACTGCAGAGCACAGAAAACACGCTTCCAACGAAATGACCCCCTACTTAAAAATTTCGCTTCCATCGAAAAAAACGGAGAACACAAAAATACGCTTCCAACGAAATTACCCCAGAACACAAAAAATTCGCTTGCAACGAAATCTCCTGAGAACACAAATATTCGCTTCCAAAGCAATCACCCCAGAGCACAAAAAATTCGCTTTCAACGAAATCTTCTGAGAACACATATATTCGCTTCCAACGAAATCACCCCAGAACACAAAAAATTCGCTTCCAATGAAATGACTCCAGATCACAGAAAACACGCTTCCAATGAAATGACCCCCTATTTCAATAATTTGCTTCCATTGACAAAACAAGAGAACACAAAAAATTAGCTTCCATCGAAATTACCCCAGAAAACAAAAAATAGGCTTCCAAAGAAATGAATCCAGAGCACAGAAAACAAGCTTCCAACGAAATGATCCCATACTTCAAAAATTTGCTTCCATTGAAATAATCTGAGAACACAAAAAATTCGCTTCCAACGAAATTACCTCAGAAGACAAAAATTTCTTTTCCAACGAAATCTCCTGAGGACACAAATATTTGTTTCCAATGAAATCACCCCAGAGCACAAAAAACTCGTTTCCAACGAAATGATTCCAGGGCTCAGAAAACACGCTTCCAACGAAATGACCCCCTACTTCAAAAATTTGCTTCCATCGAATAAACCGGAGAACACAAAAAATTCTCTTCCAACGAGATTACCCCAGAAGACAAATAATTCTTTTCCAACGAAATCTCCTGAGAACACAAACATTCATTTCCAAAGAAACCATCCCAGAGCACAAAAAAATTCGCTTCCAACAAAAGCCCCCGATAACACAAAAATTCAAGTCCAAAGAAATTATCACAGAACAGAAAAAAATTTGCTTCCATCGAAATCACCCCAGAATAAAAAAAAAATTTGCTTCCAACGAAATCACGCTACAACACAAAAAATTAGCTCTTTCAACGAAATCACCCGAAAACACAAAATTTCCTTTCAAAGAAATCACAAGAGAACACAAAAATTCGCTTCCAACGAAATCACCCCAGAGTACAAAAAATTCGCTTCCAACGAAATGACTAAAGGGCACAGAAAACACGCTTCCAACGAAATGACCCCTTACTTCAAAAATTTGCTTCCATCAAAAAAACCAGAGAACACAAAAAATTCTCTTCCAACGATATTACTCCAGAAGACAAAAAATTCTTTTCCAACGAAAACTCCTGAGAACATAAATATTTGCTTCCAAAGATATCATCCCAGAGCACAAAAAATTCGCTTCCAAAGAAATAACCCTATAACACAAAAATTTCCTTTCAACGAAATCAACCGAGAACACAAAAATTTCGCTTCCAACAAAATCAACCTAGAACAAAAATATACGCTTCCATCGAAATCACCACAGAAGACAAAAAATTCGCTTCCAACCAAATCACCCCAGAGCAGAAAAAATTCACTTCCAACGAAATCACCCGAGAACACAAAAAATTCGTTTCCAACGATATGACCCCATACTTCAAAAATTTGCTTCCATCAAAATCACCCGAGAACAGAAAAAATTCGCTTCCAACGAAATCACCCCACAGCACAAAAAATTCGCTTCCAACGAAATGAATCCAGAGTACAGAAAACCCGCTTCCAACGAAATGACCACCACTTCAAAAATTTTTTTCCATCGAAATCACCCCAGAACACAAAAAATTCGCTTCCAACGAATTTATCCCAGAACACAAAAAATTCTTTTCCAATGAAATCTCCTGAGAGCACAAATATTCGCTTCCAAAAATATCATCCCAGAGCATAAAAAATTCGCTTCCAACGAAATCACCGTAGAACATAAAATATTCGCTTCCATTGAAATCACCACAGAAGACAAAAAATTCGCTTCCAACCAAATCACCCCAGAGCAGAAAAAATTCACTTCCAACGAAATCACCCTAGTACATAAAAAATTCGCTTCCAAATAAATCACCCCAGAGCACAAAAATTCGCTGCCAACGAAATGACTCCAGAGCACAGAAAACACAGTTCCAATGAAATGACCGCCTACTTAAAAAATTTGCTTCCATCGAAAAACCAGTAGAATACAAAAAATTCGCTTCCAACGTAATTACCCCAGAACACAAAAAAATTGCTTCCAACGAAATCTCCTGGGAACAAAAATATTCGCTTCCAAAGAAATCATCCCAAAACACAAAAAATTCCCTTTCAACTAAATCACTCGAGAACACAAAAAATTCACGTCCAACGAAATTACCACAGAACAGAAAATATTTGCTTCCATCGAAATAACCCCACAACACAAAAAATTCTCTTCCAACGAAATCACGCTAGAACACAAAAAAATTAGCTTAAAATGAAATCACCCCAGAGCACAAAAAATTCCCTTCCAAGGAAATGACTCCAGAGCACATAAACCATGATTCCAACGAAATGACCCTCTACTTAAAAAATTTGCTGCCATCGAAAAACCGGAGAACATAAAAAATTCGCTTCCAAAGAAATTACCCCAGAACACAAAAAAATTGCTTGCAACGAAATTTTCTGAGAACACACATATTCGCTTTCAACGAAAGCACACCAGAACACAAAAAATTCGCTTCCAACGAAATGACTCCAGGGCACAGAAAACACACTTACAATGAATTGACCCCATATTTGAAAAATTTGCTTCCATCGAAATCACCCGAGAACACAAAAAATTCGCTTCCAACGAAATTACCCCAGAACAGAATAAATTCGCTTCCAACGAAATCTCCTGGGAACACAAATATTCGCTTCCAAAGAAATCATCCTAGAGCACAAAAAAATTCGCTTCCCACGAAATCACACTAGAACACAAAAATTAGCTTTCAATGAAATCACCCGAGAACACAAAAAATTGGCTTCCAACAAAATCCCCCCAGAGCACAAAAAATTCCCTTCCAACGAAATGACTCCAGAGCACAGAAAACACGATCCCAACGAAATGACCCCCTACTTCAAAAATTTGCTTCCATCGAAAAACCAGAGAACATAAAAAAGTTGCTTCCAAAGAAATAACCCCAGAACACTAAAAATTTGCTTGCAACGAAATTTTCTGAGAACACAAATATTCGCTTCCAACGAAATCACCCCAGAACACAAAAACTTCGCTTCCAACGAAATTACTTCTGAGCACAGAAAACACGCTTCCAACGAAATAATCCCTTACTTCAAAAATTTGCTACCATCGATATCACCCGAGAACACAAAAAATTCGCTTCCAACGAAATGACTCCAGAGCACAGAAAACACACTTCCAACGAAATGACCCCCTACTTAAAAAATTCGCTTCCATTGAAAAAACCGGAGAACACAAAAATACGCTTCCAACGAAATTACCCCAGAACACAAAAATTCACTTTCAACGAAATCACCCGAGAACACAAAAAATTCGCTTCCAACGAAATCACCCCAGAGCACAAAAAATCGCTTCCAACGAAAAAACCCTAGAACATAAAAATTCGCTTCCATCGAAATCACTACAGAAGCCAAAAAACTCGCTTCCAACCAAATCACCCCAGAGCAGAAAAATATTCACTTCCAACGAAATCACCCTAGAACACAAAAAAATCGCTTCCAACAAAATCACCCCAGGGCACGAAAAATTCGCTTCCAAAGAAATGACTCCAGAGCACAGAAAACACGCTTCCAACGATATGACCCCATACTTCAAAAATTTGCTTCCATCGAAATCACCTGAGAACACAAAAAATTCTCTTTCAAAGATATTACCCCAGAAGACAAAAAATTCTTTTCCAATGAAATCTCCTGAGAACACAAATATTCTCTTCCAAAGATATCCTCCTAGAGCACAAAAAATTCGCTTCCAACAATAACACGCCAGAGCACAAAAAATTCGCTTCGAACGAAATGACTCCAGAGCACAGAAAACACGCTTCCAACAAAATGACCCCCTATTTCAAAAATTTGCTTCCATCGAAATCAACCGAGAACACAAAAAATTCTCTTCCAACGATATTACCCCAGAAGACAAAAAATTCTTTTCCAACAAAATCTCCTGAGAGCACAAATATTCGCTTCCAAAGATATCATTCAAGAGCACAAAAAATTTGCTTTGAACGAAATCACCCTAGAGTACGAAAAATTCACTTCCAAAGAAATGACTCCAGAGCACCAAAAACATGCTTCCAACGATATGACCCCATATTTCAAAAATTTGCTTCCATCGAAATCACCCGAGAACACAAAAATTTCGCTTCCAACGAAATTACCCAGAACACAAAAAATCGCTTCCGACGAAATTTCCTGGGAACACAATATCTGCTTCCAAAGAAATCATCACAGAGCACAAAAAAATTCGCTTCCAACGAAATCACCATAGAACACAAAATATTCCCTTTCAACGAAATCACCCGAGAACACAAAAAATTCACGTCCAACGAAATTACCACAGAACAGAAATAATTTGCTTCCATCGAAATCACCCCAGAACACAAAAAATTCGCTTCTAATGAAATCACGCTAGAACACAAAAATTAGCTTTCAATGAAATCACCCGAGAATACAAAAAATAGGCTTCCAACGAAATCACCCCAGAGCACGAAAAATTCCCTTCCAACGAAATGACTCCAGAGCACAGAAAACACGATTCCAACGAAATGACCCCCTACTTCAAAAACTTGCTTCCATGGAAAAACCGGAGAATATAAAAAATTCGCTTCCAACAAAATAACCCCAGAACACAAAAAATTAGCTTCCAACGAAATTACCCCAGAGCACAGAAAACATGCTTCCAACGAAATGAACCCTTACTTCAAAAATTTGCTTCCATCGAAATCACCCGAGAACATAAAAAATTCGCTTCCAACGAAATGACTCCAGAGCACAGAAAACACAATTCCAACGAAATGACCCCCTACTTAAAAAATTCGCTTCCATCGAAAAAACTGGAGAACACAAAAATATGCTTCCAACGAAATTACCCCAGAACACAAAAATTCCCTTTAAACGAAATCACACGAGAACAGAAAAAATTCGCTTCCAACTAAATCACCCCAGAGCACAAAAAATTCGCTTCCAACGAAATCACCCTAGAACATAAAAAATTCGCTTCCATCGAAATCACCACAGAAGACAAAAAATTCGCTTCCAACCACATCACCCCAGAGCAGAAAAAACTTCACTTCCAAGGAAATCACCCTAGAACACAAAAAATTCCCTTTCAAATAAATCACCAAAGAACACAAAAAATACACGTCCAATGAAATTCCCACAGAACAGAAAAAATTTGCTTCCAACGAAATCAACCCAGAACACAAAAACTTCGCTTCCAACGAAACAACGCTAGAACACAAAAAATTAGCTTTCAAAGAAATCACCCGAGAAGACAAAAAATTGGCTTCCAACGAAATCACCCCAGAGCAAAAAAAATTCACTTCCAATGAAATGAGTCCACAGCACAGACAACATGCTTCCAATGAAATGACCCTAGAACATAAAAAATTCCTTTTCAACGAAATCACACGAGAACACAAAAAATTCGCTTCCAACGAAATTACCCAAGAACACAACAAATTCGCTTGTAATGAAATCTCCCGAGAACACAAATATTCGATTCCAAGGAAATCACCCCAGAGCACAAAAAATTCACTTCCAACAAAATCACCCCAGAACACAAAAAATTCGCTTCCATGAAATCACCCCAGAACACAAAAAATTCGCTTCCAACGAAATGATTCCAGAGCACAGAAAACACACTTCCAATGAAATGACCCCCTGCTTCAAAAATTTGCTTCCATCGAAAAAACCGGAGAAAACAAAATATTCGCTTCCAACGAAATTACCCCAGAACACAAAAAAAATTCGCTTGCAACGAAATCTTCTGAGAACACGAATATTCGCTTCCAACGAAATCTCCCCAGAACACAAAAAATTTGCTTCCAACGAAATTGCTCCAGAGCACAGAAAACACGCTTCCAATGAAATGATCCCTTACTTCAAAAATTTGCTTCAATCGAAATCACCCGAGAACACAAAAAATTCGATTCCAACCATAGCACACCAGAGCACAAAAAATTTGCTTCCAACGAAATGACTCCAGAGCACAGAAAACACGCTTACAAAGAAATGACCCCCTACATCAAAAATTTGCTTCCATCGAAAAAACCGAACAACATAAAAAATTCTCTTCCAATGATATTACCCCAGAGGACAAAAAAATTCTTTTCCAACGAAATCTCCTGAGAACAAAAAAATCGCTTCCAACGAAATCTCCTGGGAACACAAATATTCGCTTCCAAAGAAATCATCCCAGAGCACAAAAAATTCCCTTTCAATGAAATCACCTGAGAACACAAAAAATTCACGTCCAACGAAATTACCACAGAAGAGAAAATATTTGCTTCCATCGAAATAACCCCACAACACAAAAAATTCGCTTCCAACGAAATCATGCTAGAACCCCAAAAAATTCGCTTTCAATGAAATCACCCCAGAGCACAAAAAATTCCCTTCCAAGGAAATGACTCCAGAGCACATAAAACACGATTCCAACGAAATGACCCCCTACTTAAAAAATTTGCTGCCATCGAAAAACCGGAGAACATAAAAAATTCACTTCCAACAAAATTACCACAGAACACAAAAAATTCACTTGCAACGAAATTTTCTGAGAAAACAAATATTCGCTTCCAACGAAATCACCCCAGAACACAAAAAAATCCCTTCCAACGAAATGACTCCAGAGCACAGAAAACACGCTTCCAATGAAATGACCCCCTACTTAAAAAAATTCCCTTCCATCAAAAAAACCAAAGAACACAAAAATACGCTTCCAACGAAATTACCCCAGAACACAAAAAATTCGCTTGCAACGAAATCTCATGAGAACACAAATATTTGCTTCCAACGAAATCACCCCAGAGCACAAAAAATTCGCTACCAAAGAAATGACTCCAGAGCACAGAAAACACGCTTCCAACGAAATGACCCTCTACTTAAAAAATTTGCTTCCATCGAAAAAACCGGAGAACACAAAAAATTCGCTTACAAAGAATTACCGCAGAACCCAAAAAATTCGCTTGCAACGAAATGTCCTGAGAACTCAAATATTAGCTTCCAAAGAAATCACCCCAGAGCACAAAAATTTGCTTCCAAAGAAATGACTCCAAAGCATAGAAAACATGCTTCCAGGGAAATGACCCCATATTTCAAAATTTTGCTTCCATCGAAATCACTTGAGAATACAAAAAATTAGCTTCCAACGAAATTACCCCAGAACAAAATAAATTCGCTTGCAACGAAATCTCCTGAGAACACAGATATTCGCTTCCAAAGAAATCCCAGAGCAAAAAAAAGTTCGCTTCCAACGAAATCACCCTAGAACACAAAAAATTCCCTTTCGATGAAATTACCCGAGAACAAAAAAATTCATTTCCAACGAAATCACCCTAGAACACAAAAAATTTCCTTTCAAGGAAATCACACTAGAACACAAAAAATTCGCTTCCAACGAAATCACCCCAAAGCACAAAAAATTCCCTTCCAAAGATCTGACTCCAGAGCACAGAAAACAAGCTTCCAACGAAAAGTCCCCCTATTTCAAAAATTTGCTTCCATCGAAATGACCCCAGAACACAAAAAATTCGCTTCCAACGAAATTACACCAGAACACAAAAAATTTGCTTCCAACGAAATCACCCCAGAAAACAAAAAATTCGCTTCCAACGAAATGACTCCAGAGCACAGAAAACACGCTTCCAACGAAATGACCCCCTGCTTCAAAAATTTGCTTCCATCAAAAAAACCGAAGAAAACAAAAAATTCGCTTGCAACGAAATCATCTTAGAACAGAAATATTCGCTTCCAACAAAATGACTCCAGAGCATAGAAAACACGCTTCGAACGAAATGATACCATACTTCAAAAATTTGCTTCCATTGAAATGACCCGAGAACAGAAAAAATTCACTTCCAACGAAATTACCCCAGAACACAAAAAATTTACATCCAACGAAATGACCCCAGAACACAAAAAATTGCTTCCAACGAAATTACCACAGAACACAAAAAATTTGCTTCCATGAAATCACCCCAAAACACAAAAAATTCGCTTCCAACGAAATGACTCCAGAGCATAGAAAACACACTTCCAACGAAATGACCCCATATTTCAAAACTTTGCTTCCATTGAAAAAACCGGAGAAAACAAAAAATTCGCTTCCAACGAAATCTTCTGAGAACACGAATAATCGCTTCCAACGAAATCACCCCAGAACACAAAAAATTCACTTTTAAAGGGAATGACTCCAGAGCACAGAATACACGCTCCCAAAGAAATGATCCCATACTTCAAAAATTTGCTTCCATTGAAATCACCCGGGAACACAAAAAATTTGCTTCCAACGAAATCACCCCAGAACACAAAAAATTAGTTTCCAACATAATGACTCCAGAACAGAGAAAACACGGTTCCAACGAAATGACCCCATATTTCAAAAATTTGCTTCAATCGAAATCACCCGAAAACACAAAAAATTCGCTTCCAACGAAATTACCCCAGAACACAATAAATTCGCTTAAAACAATCTCTCCTGAGAACACAAATATCTGCTTCCAAAGAAATCATCCCAGAGCACAAAAAAATTCGCTTCCAACGAAATCACCCTGGAACACAAAAATTCCCTTTCGACAAAATCACCCGAGAACACAAAAAATTAGCTTCCAACGAAATCACAGCAGAACACAAAAAATTCGCTTCCAAACAAATGACTCTAGAACCCAGAAAACAGGCTTCCAACGAAATGACCCCAGAAAACAAAAAATTCCCTTTCAACGAAATCACAGGAGAACACAAAAAATTCACTTCCAACGAAATCACCACAGAGTACAAAAAATTCCCTTCCAACAAAATGACTCCATAGCACAGAAAACACGATTCCAACGAAATGACCCGAGAACACAAAAAATTCCCTTTCAACGAAATCACCCTAGAACACAAAAAAATTCCCTTTCAACGAAATCACCCTAGAATACAAAAAATTCACTTACGACGAAATCACCCGAGAACACAAAAAATTCATGTCCAACTAAATCACCCTAGAACACAAAAAATTCCCTTTCAACGAAATCACACTAGAACACAAAAAATTCGCTTCCAACGAAATCACCCCAAAGCATAAAAAATTCCCTTCCAAAGATATGACTCCAGAGCACAGAAAACAAGCTTCCAACGAAATGTCCCCCTACTTCAAAAATTTGCTTCCTTCGAAATCCCCCGAGAAGACAAAAAATTCGCTTCCTACGAAATTACCCCAGAACACAAAAAATTTGCTTCCAACGAAATCACACCAGAACACAAAAAATTCTCTTCCAACAAAATGACCCCAGAGACAAAAAAATCGCTTCTATCGAAATTTCCCCAGAACTCACAAAATTCGCTTCCAACGAAATCACTCCAGAGCACCAAAAATACTCTTCCAACCAAGTGACTCCAGAGCACAGAAAACACGCTCCCAACGAAATGATCCAATACTTCAAAAATTGGCTTCCATCGAAATCACCCGAGAAAACAAAAAATTCGCTTCCAACGAAATTACGCCAGAACACAAAAAATTTGCTTGCAACACAATCTTCTGAGAACAATATATTCTCTTCCAACGAAATTACCCCAGAACACAAAAAATTAGCTTCCAACATAATGACTCCAGAGCAGAGAAAACACGGTTCCAACGAAATGACCCCATATTTCAAAAACTTGCTTACATAGAAATCACCCGAAAACACAAAAAATTCACTTCCAACGAAATTACCCCAGAACACAATAAATTTGCTTCCAACGATACCTCCTAAGAACACAAATATTTGCTTCCAAGGAAATCATCCCAGAGCACAAAAAAAAGCGCTTCCAATGAAATCACCCTGGAACACAAAAAATTCCCTTTCAACCAAATCACCCGAGAACACAAAAAATTCACGTCCAACGAAATTACCACAGAACAGAAAAATTTTGCTTCCATCAAAATCACCCCTGAACACAAAAAATTCGCTGCCAACGAAATCACCCTAGAACACAAAAAATTAGCTTTAAAGGAAATCACCTGAGAACACAAAAAATTCGCTTCCAATGAAATCACACCAGAGCACAAAAAATTCGCTTCCAACGAACTGACTCCAGAGCACAGAAAACACGCTTCCGACGAAATGACCCCAGAACAAAAAAAATTCGCTTCCAACGAAATCACCGAGAACACGAAAAATTCCCTTTAAACGAAATCATCTGAGAACACAAAAAATTTGCTTCCAACGAAATCACCCCAGAGCACAAAAAATTCCCTTCCAATGAAATGACTACAGAGCACTCCAGAAAACACGCTTCCAATGAAATGACCCCCTACTTCAAAAATTTGCTTCCATCGAAAAACCGAAGAACACAATAAATTCGCTTCCAACGATACCTCCTAAGAACACAAATATTTGCTTCCAAGGAAATCATCCCAGAGCTCAAAAAAAATCGCTTCCAATGAAATCACCCTGGAACACAAAACATTCCCTTTCAACCAAATCACCCGAGAACACAAAAAATTCACATCCAACGAAATTACCACGGAATAGAAAAAATTTGCTTCCATCGAAATCACCCCTGAACACAAAAAATTCGCTTCCAACGAAATCACCCTAGAACACAAAAAATTAGCTTTAAAGGAAATCACGTGAGAACACAAAAAATTCGCTTTCAACGAAATTACCCCAGAACACAAAATATTCGCTTCCAACGAAATCTCCTGAGAACACAAATATTCGCTTCGAAAGAAATCATCCCAGAGCACAAAAAAAATTCGCTTCCAACGAAATCACCCTAGAACATAAAAATAATTCCCTTTCAAAGAAATCACCCGAGAACACAAAAAATTCGCTTCCAACGAAATCAACCCAGAGCACAAAAAATTCGCTTCCAACGAAATGACTCCAGAGCACTGAAAACACGCTTCCAACGAAATGACCTCCTACTTCAAAAATTTACTTCCATCGAAAAAACCGGAGAACAGAAAAAATTCGATTGCAATGAAGTCTTCTGAGAACACAAATATTCACTTCCAATGAAATCTCCCCAGAACACAAAAAATTCGCTTCCAACGAAATGACTCCAGAGCACAGAAAAAACGCTTCGAACGAAATGATACCATACTTCTAAAATTTGTTTCCATTGAAATCACCCGAGAACACAAAATATTCGCTTCCAACGAAATCACCCCAGAACACAAAAAATTGGCTTCCAACGAAATTACTCCAGAACACAAAAAATTCGCTTGCAAGGAAATCTTCTGAGAACACAAATATTGGCTTCCAAAGAAATCATCCCAGAGCACAAAAAATTCGCTTCCAAGGAAATTACCCCAGAACACAAGAAAATCGCTTCCAACGAAATTACCTGAGAACACAAAAATTTCGCTTCCAACAAAATCACCCCAGAGCACAAAAAATTTGATTCCAACGAAATGACTCCAGAGCACAGAAAACACGCTTCCGAGGAAATGATCCAATACTTCAAAAATTGGCTTCCATCGAAATCAGCCGAGAACACAAAAAATTCACTTCCAACGAAATTATCCCTGAACACAAAAAATGCGCTTCCAACGAAATCACCCCAGAGCACAAAAATTTTGCTGCCAACAAAGTGACTCCAGAGCACAGAAAACACGCTTCCAACGAAATGACTCTGTACTTCAAAAATTTGCTTCCATCGAAAAATCCTGAGAACACAAAAACTTCTCTTCCAACGAAATTACCCTAGAACATAAAAATTTCTCTTTCAAAGAAATTACCCAAGATCACAAAAATTCGCTTGCAATGAAATCTTCTGAGAAAACATATATTCGCTTCCAACCAAATCACCCCAGAACAAAAAAAATTCGCTTCCAAAGAAATGCCTCTAGAGCACAGAAAACACTCTTCCAACGAAATGACCAAATATTTCAAAAATTTGCTTCCATTGAAATAATATAAGAACACAGAAAATTCTCTTCCAAAGATATTACCCAAGAAGACAAAAAATTCTTTTCCCACGAAATCACCAAAGAACACAAAAATTCGCTTCCAATGAAATCACCCTAGAACACAAAATATTCTCTTTTAAAGAAATCACCCAAGAACACAAAAAAAGTGCTTCCAACGAAATCACCCCTGAGCACCAAAAATTCCCTTCCAACGAAGTGACTCCAGAGCACAGAAAACAGGCTTCCAATGAAATGACCCCCTACTTCAAAAATTTGCTTCCATCAAAGAAAAAGGAGAACACAAAAAATTCACTTCCAACGATATTACCCCAGAAGAAAAAAATTCTTTTCCAACGAAATCTCCTGAGAACACAAATATTCCCTTCCAAAGATATCATCCCAGAGCACAAAAAATTCTCTTCCAACGAAATCACCCTAGAACACAAAAAATTCCCTTTTAATGAAATTACCCCAGAAGACAAAAATTTCGCTTGCAACGAAATCTCCTGAGAACACAAATATTCGCTTCCAAAGAAAACATCCCAGAGCACAAAAAATTCGCTTCCAACGAAATCACCCCAGAACACCAAAAATTCCCTTTCAACGAAATCACCCCAGAACACAAAAAATTTGCTTCCAACGAAATCAACCCAGAGCACAAAAAATTCGCTTCCAACGAAATGACTCCAGAGCTCCGAAAACATGCTTCCAACAAAATGGCCTCCTACTTCAAAAATTTACTTCCATCGAAAAAACCGGAGAACAGAAAAATTTCGCTTGCAACGAAATCTTCTGAGAAGACCAATATTCGCTTCCAATGAAATCTCCCCAGAACACAAAATATTCGCTTCCAACGAAATCACCCCAGAACACAAAAAATTCCCTTTCAAGGAAATCACCTGAGGACACAAAAATTCACTTCCAACGAAATGACTCCAGAGCACAGAAAACACACTTCCAACGAAATGACCCCCTCCTTCAAAAATTTGCTTCCATCAAACAAACCGGAGAACACAAAAAATTCATTTCCAAAGAAATGACCCCAGAACACAAAAAAATTCGTTTCCAACGAAATCTTCTGAGAACACAAATACTCACTTCTAAAGAAATCATCCCAGAGCACAGAAAAATTCGCTTGCAACATAATAACCCTAAATCATAAAAAAATTCCTTTCAAAGAAATCACCCGAGAACACAAAAAATTCACGTCCAACGAAATTACCCCAGAACACAAAAAATTCGCTTCCAACGAAATTACCCTAGAACAAAAAAATTTTGCTTCCAACAAAATCACCCCAGACCACAAAAAATTCTCTTCCAACGAAATGACTCCAGAGCACAGAAAACACGCTTCCAGGAAATGATCCCATACTTCAAAAATTGGCTTCCATTGAAATCACCCGAGAACACAAAAAATTCGCTTCCAATGAAATTATCCCAGAACACAGAAAATGCGCTACCAACGAAATCACCCCAGAGCACAAAAAATTCGCTTCCAACGAAATGACCCCAGAATACAAAACATTCCCTTTCAAGGAAATCACCCGAGAACAAAAAAAATTCGCTTCCAACATAATCAACCCAGAGCACAAAAAATTCGCTTCCAATGAAATCTTCTGAGAACACAAATATTCACTTCTAAAGAAATCATCCCAGAGCACAAAAAATTCGCTTCCAACAAAATCACCCTAGAACACAAAAAATTCCCTTTCAACGAAATCACCCGAGCATACAAAAAATTCGCTTCCAACATAATCAACCCAGAGCACAAAAAATTCGCTTCCAACGAAATGACTCCAGAGCTCCGAAAACATGCTTCCAAAGAAATGACCTCCTACTTCAAAAATTTACTTCCACCGAAAAAACCGGAAAACAGAAAAAAATCTCTTGCAACGAAATCTTCTGAGAACACAAATATTTGCTTCCAACGAAATCTCCCCAGAATACAAAAAATTCGCTTCCATCGAAATGAAACCAGAACACAAAAAAATTCGATTCCAATGAAATCTTCTGAGAACACAAATATTCACTTCTAAAGAAATCATCCCAGAGCACAAAAAATTCGCTTCCAACAAAATCACCCTAGAACACAAAAAATTCCCTTTCAACGAAATCACCCGAGAATACAAAAAAATTCGCTTCCAACATAATCAACCCAGAGCATAAAAAATTCTCTTCCAACAAAATGACTCCAGAGCACAGAAAACACGCTTCCAATGAAATGACTCCAGAACACAAAAAATTTGCTTTCAACGAAATCACAATAGAACATAAAAAATTCGCTTCCATCGAAATCACCATAGAAGACAAAAAATTTGCTTCCAACCAAATCACTCCAGAGCACAAAACATTTGCTTCCAACGAAATCACCCTAGAACATAAAAAATTCCATTTCAATGAAATTACCCTAGAACACAAAAAATTCGCTTGCAACGAAATCTCCTGAGAACACAAATATTCGCATCCAAAGAAAACATCCCAGAGCACAAAAAATTCACTTCCAACGAAATCACCCCAGAACACCAAAAATTCCCTTTCAACGAAATCACCCCAGAACACAAAAAATTCGCTTCTAACGAAATCACCCCAGAGAACAAAAAATTCGCTTCCAACGAAATCAACCCAGAGCACAAAAAATTCACGTCCAACAAAATGTCTCCAGAGCTCCGAAAACATGCTTCCAACGAAATGACCTCCTACTTCAAAAATTTACTTCCATCGATAAAACCGGTGAACAGAAAAAATTCGCTTGCAACGAAATCTTCTGAGAACACAAATATTCGCTTCCAACGAAATCTCCCCGGAACACAAAAAATTTGCTTCCAACGAAATGACCCCAGAACACAAAAAATTCCCTTTCAAGGAAATCACCTGAGAACAAAAAAATTCGCTTCCAACGAAATCACCCCAGAGGACAAAAAATTTGCTTCCAACGAAATGACTCCAGAGCACAGAAAACACGCTTCCAACGAAATGACCCCTTCCTTCAAAAATTTGCTTCCATCAAACAAACCGGAGAACACAAAAAATTCATTTCCAAAGAAATGACCCCAGAACACAAAAAAATTCGCTTCCAACGAAATCTTCTGAGAACACAAATACTCACTTCTAAAGAAATCATCCCAGAGCACAAAAAAATTCGCTTCCAACAAAATAACCCTAGAATATAAAAAATTTCCTTTCAAAGAAATCACCCGAGAACACAAAAAATTCACGTCCAACGAAATTACCCCAGAACACAAGAAATTCGCTTCCAACGAAATTAACATAGAACACAAAAATTTCGCTTCCAACAAAATCACCCCAAACCACAAAACATTCTCTTCCAACGAAATGACTCCAGAGCACAGAAAACATGCTTCCAAGGAAATGATCCCATACTTCAAAAATTGGCTTCCATCGAAATCAGCCGAGAACACAAAAAATTCACTTCCAACGAAATTATCCAAGAACACAGAAAATGTGCTACCAACGAAATCACAACAGAGCACAAAAAATTCGCTTCCAACGAAATGACTCCAGAGCACAGAAAACACGCTTCCAACAAAATGACTCCCTACTTCAAAAATTTGCTTCCATCGAAAAATCCTGAGAGCACAAAAATTTCTATTCCATCGAAATTACTCCAGAACACAAAAAATTTGCTTCTAACGAAATCATTTGCTTCCAAAGAAAACATCCCAGAGCGAAAAAAATTCGCTTACAACGAAATCACCCTCGAACAAAAAATTCCCTTTCAACGAAATCACTGAAAATACAAAAAATTCGCTTCCAACATAATCAACCCAGAGGACAAAAAATTTGCTTCCCAAAAAATGAATCCAGAGCACAGAAAACACGCTTCCAATGAAATGACTCCAGAACACAATAAATTTGCTTTCAACGAAATTACCATAGAACATAAAAAATTCGCTTCCATCGAAATCACCATAGAAGACAAAAAATTCGCTTCCAACCAAATCACTCCAGAGCACAAAAAATTTGCTTCGAACGCAATCACCCTAGAACATAAAAAATTCCCTTTCAATGAAATTACCCCAGAACACAAAAAATTCGCTTCCAATGAAATCTCCTGAGAACACAAATATTCGCTTCCAAAAAAACATCCCAGAGCACAAAAAATTCACTTCCAACGAAATCACCCCAGAACACCAAAATTTCCCTTTCAACGAAATCAACCCAGAGCAGAAAAAATTCGCTTCCAACGAAATTACTCCTGAGCTCTGAAAACATACTTCCAACCAAATGACCTCCTACTTCAAAAATTTACTTCCATCGAAAAAAACCGAGAACAGAAAAAATTCGCTTGCAACGAAATCTTCTGAGAACACAAATATTCACTTACAACGAAATCTCCCCAGAACACAAAATATTTACTTCCAACGAAATCACCCCAGAACACAAAAAATTCGCTTCCAACGAAATCAACCCAGAGCACAAAAAATTTGCTTCCAACGAAATTACTCCAGAGCTCCGAAAACATACTTCCAACCAAATGACCTCCTACTTCAAAAATTTACTTCCATCGAAAAAACCGGAGAACAGAAAAAATTCGCTTGCAACGAAATCTTCTGAGAACACAAATATTCACTTACAACGAAATCTCCCCAGAACACAAAATATTCGCTTCAAACGAAATCACTCCAGAACACAAAAAATTCGCTTCCAACGAAATGACCTCCTACTTCAAAAATTTACTTCCATCGAAAAAACCGAGGAACAGCAAAAATTCGCTTGCTACGAAATCTTCTGAGAACACAAATATTCACTTACAACGAAATCTCCCCAGAACACAAATATTCGCTTCCAACGAAATCTCCCCAGAACACAAAATATTCGCTTCCAACGAAATGACTCCAGAGCACAGAAAACACGCTTCAAACGAAATGATACCATACTTCAAAAATTTGTTTCCATTGAAATCATCTGAGAACACAAAAAATTCGCTTCCAAAGAAATGACTCCAGAGCACAGAAAACTCGTTTCGAACGAAATGACCCCTTACTTCAAAAATTTGCTTCCATTGAAGAAACCGGAGAACACAAAAAATTCTCTTCCAACGCTATTACCCCAGAAGAGAAAAAATTCTTTTCCAACGAAATCTCCTGAGAACACAAATATTCGCTTCCAAAGATATCATCCCAGAGCACAAAAAATTCGCTTCCAACGAAATCACCCTAGAACACAAAAATTCCCTTTTAGAGAAATCACCCAAGAAAACAAAAAATTCGCTTCCAACGAAATCACCCCAGAGCACAAAAAATTCGCTTCCAATGAAATGACTCCAGAGCACAGAAAACTCGTTTCGAACGAAATGACCCCTTACTTCAAATATTTGCTTCCATTGAAGAAACCGGGGAACACAAAAAATTCTCTTCCAACGATATTATCCCAGAAGAGAAAAAATTCTTTTACAATGAAATCTCCTGAGAACACAAATATTCGCTTCCAAAGATATCATCCCAGAGCACAAAAAATTCCCTTCCAACGAAATCAACCTAGAACACAAAAATTCCCTTTTAGAGAAATCACCCTTGAACACAAAAAATTCCCTTTCAACGAAATCACCAGAGAACACAAAAAGTTTACGTCCAACGAATTTACCACAAAACTGAAAATATTTGCTTCCATTGAAATCAAAGCAGAACACAAAATATTTGATTCCAAAGAAATCACCCTAGAACACAAAAAATTCCCTTTCAACGAAATCACCGGAGAACACAAAAAATTCCCTTCCAACGACATTACCCCAGAACACAAAAAATTCGCTTCCAACGAAATCACCCCAGAACACAAAAAAATTACTTCCAACGAAATGACTCCAAAACACAGAAAACACGCTTCCAACGAAATGACCCCCTACTTTAAAAATTTGCTTCCATCGAAAAATCCTGAGCACACAAAAATTTCTCTTCCAACGAAATAACACCAGAACACAAAAAATTCGCTTCCAACGAAACCAACCCAGAGCACAAAAACTTCGCTTCCAACGAAAAGCCTCCAGAGCACAGAAAAAATGCTTCCAACGAAATGACCACCTACTTCAAAAATTTACTCCCATTGAAAAAAACGGAGAACACAAAAGTTCTCTTCCAACGATATTACCCCAGAACACAAAAAATTCACTTGCAACGAAATCTCCTGAGAACACCAATATTCGCTTCCAACGAAATCACCCCAGAGCACAAAAAATTCGCTTCCAACGAAATGACTCCAGAGCACAGAAAACACACTTCTAACGAAATGACCCCGTACTTCAAAAATTTGCTTCCATCGAAAAAACTGGAGAACACAAAAAATTCTCTTCCAATGATATTACCCCAGAAGACAAAAATTCTTTTCCAATGAAATCTCCTGAGAACACAAACATTCGCTTCCAAAGATATCATCCCAGAGCACAAAAAATTCGCTTCCAACGAAATCACCCTATAGCACAAAAATTCCCTTCCAACGAAATCACCCGAGAACAAAAAAATTCGCTTCCAACGAAATCACCTCAGAACACAAAAAATTCGCATGCAACGTAATCTCCTGAGAACACAAATATTCGATTCCAACGAAATCACCCCAGAGCACAAAAAATTTGCATTCCAACGAAATGACTCGAGAGCATGGAAAACAAAATATCGTGAGAACACAAATATTTGCTTCAAAGATATCATTCCAGAGTAGAAAAAATTCGCTTCCAACGAAATCACCCTAGAACATAAAAAATTCGCTTCCATCGAAATCACCAAAGAAGAAAAAAAATTCGCTTCCAACCAAATCACCCCAGAGCACAAAAAATAAGCTTCGAACGAAATCAGCCTAGAACATAAAAAATTCACTTTCAACAAAATCACCCCAGAGCACAAAAAATTCCCTTCCAATGAAATGACTCCCTAGCACAGAGAACACGCTTCCAATGAAATGACCCCCTACTTCAAATATTTGCTTCCACCGAAAAGACCGGAGAACACAAAAAATTCTCTTTCAAAGATATTACCCCAGAAGACAAAAAATTCTTTTCCAATGAAATCTCCTGAGAACACAAATATTCTCTTCCAAAGATATCCTCCTAGAGCACAAAAAATTCGCTTCCAACGAAAACACGCCAGAGCACAAAAAATTCGCTTCGAACGAAATGATTCCAGAGCACAGAAAACATGCTTCCAACGAAATGACCCCCTATTTCAAAAATTTGCTTCCATCGAAATCAACCGAGAACACAAAAAATTCTCTTCCAACGATATTACCCCAGTAGACAAAAAATTCTTTTCCAACAAAATCTCCTGAGAGCACACATATTCGCTTCCAAAGATATCATTCCAGAGCACAAAAAATTCGCTTCGAACGAAATCACCCTAGAGTACGAAAAATTCACTTCCAAAGAAATGACTCCAGAGCACTGAAAACATGCTTCCAACGATATGACCCCATATTTCAAAAATTTGCTTCCATCGAAATCATCCGAGAACACAAAAATTTCGCTTCCAACGAAATTACCCCAGAACACAAAAAAATCGCTTCCGACGAAATTTCCTGGGAACACAATATCTGCTTCCAAAGAAATCATCACAGAGCACAAAAAAATTCGCTTCCCACGAAATCACCCTAGAACACAAAAAATTCCCTTTCAACGAAATCACCCGAGAACACAAAAAAATTCACGTCCAACGAAATTACCACAGAACAGAAATAATTTGCTTCCATCGAAATCAACCCAGAACGCAAAAAATTCGCTTCTAATGAAATCACGGCAGAACACAAAAATTAGCTTTCAATGAAATCACCAAAGAACACAAAAAATAGGCTTCCAACGAAATCACACCAGAGCACAAAAAATTCCCTTCCAACGAAATGACTCCAGAGCACAGAAAACACGATTCCAACGAAATGACCCCCTACTTCAAAAACTTGCTTCCATCGAAAAACCGGAGAAGATAAAAAATTCGCTTCCAACGAAATAACCCCAGAACACAAAAAATTTGCTTGCAACAAAATTTTCTGAGAACACAAATATTCGCTTCCAACGAAATCACCCCAGAACACAAAAAATTAGCTTCCAACGAAATTACCCCAGAGCACAGAAAACATGCTTCCAACGAAATGAACCCTTACTTCAAAAATTTGCTTCCATCGAAATCACCCGAGAACACAAAAAATTCGCTTCCAACGAAATGACTCCAGAGCACAGAAAACACACTTCCAACGAAATGACCCCCTACTTAAAAAATTTGCTTCCATCGAAAAAACCGGAGAACACAAAAATACGTTTCCAACGAAATTACCCCAGAACACAAAAAATTCGCTTTCAACGAAATCTTCTGAGAACACATATATTCGCTTCCAACGAAATCACCCCAGAACACAAAAAATTCGCTTCCATTGAAATGACTCCAGATCACAGAAAACACGTTTCCAATGAAATGACCCCCTATTTCAATAATTTGCTTCCATTGAAAAAACCGGAGAACACAAAAAAATAGCTTCCAACGAAATTACCCCAGAACACGAAAAATTTGCTTGCAACGAAGTCTCCTGAGAACACAAATATTTGCTTCCAAAGCAATCACCCCAGAGCACAAAAAATTCGCTTTCAATGAAATCTTCTGAGAACACATATATTCGCTTCCAACGAAATCACCCCAGAACACAAAAAATTCGCTTCCATTGAAATGACTCCAGATCACAGAAAACACGCTTCCAATGAAATGACCCCCTATTTCAACAATTTGCTTCCATTGAAAAAACCGGAGAACACAAAAAATTAGCTTCCAACGAAATTACCCCAGAACACAAAAAATTTGCTTGCAACGAAATTTTCTGAGAACACAAATATTCGCTTCCAACGAAATCACTCCAGAACAAAAAAAATTCGCTTCCAGCGAAATTACTCCAGAGCACAGAAAACATGCTTTCAACAAAATGATCTCATACTTCAAAAGTTTGCTTCCTTCGAAATCACCAGAGAACACAAAAAATTCGCTTCCAACGAAATGACTCCAGAGCACAGAAAACACGCTTCCAACGAAATGACCCCCTACTTAAAAATTTGCTTCCATCGAAAAAACCGGAGAACACAAAAATACGCTTCCAACGAAATTACCCCAGAACACAAAAAATTCGCTTGCAACGAAGTCTCCTGAGAACACAAATATTCGCTTCCAAAGAAATAATCCCAGAGCACAAAAAATTCGCTTACAACGAAATCACCCTAGAACACAAAAAATCCCTTTCAACGAAATCACCTGATAACACAAAAAATTCACGTCCAACGAAATTACCACAGAACAGAAAATATTTGTTTCCATCGAAATAACCCCACAACACAAAAAATTCGCTTCCAACGAAATCACGCTAGAACACAAAAAAGTTAGCTTTCAATGAAATCACCCCAGAGCACAAAAAATTCCCTTCCAACGAAATGCCTCCAGAGCAGAGAAAACACGCTTCCAACGAAATGACCCCAGAACACAAAAAATTCCCTTTCAACGGAATCACCCCAGAACACAAAAAATTCCCTTCCAACGAAATCACCCCAGAGCACAAAAAATTCGCTTGCAACGAAATCTCCTGGAACACAAATATTCATTTCCAATGAAATCAACACAGAACACAAAATATTCGCTTCCATTGAAATCACCCCAGAACACAAAAAATTTGCTTCAAAAGAAATTACCCCTGAACACAAGAAATTCGCTTCCAACGAAATCACACCAAAGCACATAAATTAGCTTCCAACGAAATGTCCCCATACTTCGAAAATTTGCTTCCATCGAAATCACCTGAGAACACAAAATAATTCGCTTCCAACGAAATTACCCCAGAACACAAAACATTCGCTTCCAACGAAATCACCCCTGAACACAAAAAATTTCACTTCCAACGAGGTGACCCCCTACTTCAAAAATTTGCTTCCATCGAAAAAACCGGAGAACACAAAAAAATTTGCTTCCAACGAAAATACCCCAGAACACAAAAAATTTGCTTCCAATGAAATCAATTCAGAACACAAAAAATTTGCTTCCAAAAAATGACTCCAGAGCAAAGAAAACACTCTTTCAACGAAATCACCCCATACTTCCAAAAAATTCCCTTTCAACGAAATTGCCCCAGAACACAAAAAATTCTCTTCCAAAAAACTCACCCCAGAACACAAAAAATTCGCGTCCAAAGAAATTACCCCAGAACAGAACAAATTCGCTTCCAAGGAAATCACCCCAGAACACAAAAAATTCGCTTCCAACGAAATGACTCCAGAGCACAGAAAACATGCTTCCAACGAAATGACCCCCTACTTCAAAAATTTGCTTCCATCGAGAAAACCTGAGAACACAAAAAATACACTTCCAACGAAAATACCCTAGAACACAAAAAATTCGCCTCCACTGAAATCATCCCAGAACACAAAAAATTAGCTTCCAACGAAATCAACCCAGAACACAAAAAATTCGCTTCCAACGAAATCACCCTAGAAAACAAAACATTCCCTTTCAACGAAATCACCCGAGAACACAAAAAATTCGCTTCCAAAGAAATGACACCAGAGCACAGGAAACCTGCTTTGAACGAAATGATACCATATTTCAAAAATTTGCTTCCATCGAAATCATCCCAGAACACAAAAAATTCGCTTCCAACGAAATCACCACAGAGCACAAAAAATTTGCTTCCAACGAAATGACTCCAGAGCACAGAAAACACGCTTCCAACTAAATGACCCCAGACCACGAAAAATTCGCGGCCAACGAAATCACCCGAGAACACAAAATATTCGCTTCCAACATAATTACCCCAGAACACAAAAAATTCGCTTCCAACGAAATCACCCTTGAACACAAAAAATTCCCTTTAAACGAAATCACCCGAGAACACATAAACTTCGCTTCCAACGAAATCACCCCAGAGCACAAAAAATTCCCTTCCAATGAAATGACTCCAGAGCACAGAAAACATGCTTCCAACGAAATGACCCCCTACTTCAAAAATTTGCTTCCATTGAAAAAACCGGAGAATACAAAAAATTCACTTCCATCGAAATCACCCCAAAACACAGAAAATTCTCTTCCAACGAATTGACCCCAGAACACAAAAAATTCCCTTTCAACAAAATCACCACAGAACACAAAAAATTTGTTTCCAACGAAATCACCCCAGAGCACAAAAAATTCGCTTCCAACGAAATGAATCCAGAGCACAGAAAACACGCATCCAACGAAATGACGCCAGAACACTAAAAATTCCCTTTCAACGAAATCACCCGAAGACGCAAAAAATTCGATTCCAACGAAATTACACCAGGACACAAAAAATTTGCTTCCAATGAAATCACCCCAGATCTCAAAAACTTCATTTCCAAAGAAATCACACCAGAGCAGAGAAAAATTCGCTTCTAACAAAATGACTCCAAAGGACATAAAACCCGCTTCCAAGGATATTACCCCAGAAAACAAAAAATTCACTTCCAACTATATCACAACAGAACACAAAAAATTCGCTTCCAACAATATCACCCCCAGAAGACAAAAAATTCACTTCCAACGAAATCTCCTGAGAACACAAATATTCGCTTCAAAAGTAATCACCCCAGACCACAGAAAACACGCTTCCAACGAAATCACCCCAGACCACCAAAAATTCTCTTCCAACGAAATCACCCCAGAACACAAAAAATTCGCTTCCAAAGAAATGAATCCAGAGCACAGAAAACACACTTCCAACGAAATGACGCCAGAACACTAAAAATTCCCTTTCAACATAATCACCCGAGAACACAAAAAATTCACTTCCATCGAAATCACCAGAGGAACACAAAATATTCGCTTCCAACAAAATCACCCCAGAGCACAAAAAATTCGTTTTCAACGAAAACACCCTAGAACACAAATAATTTGCTTCCAACGAAATCACCCGAGAATGCAAAAAATTTGCTTCCAAACAAATTACCCCAGAACACAAAAATTTGCTTACAACGAAATCACCACAGAGGACAAAAAATTCGTTTCCAAAGAAATCACACCAGAACACAAAAAATTATCTTCCAACGAAATCACCCCAGATCACAAAAACTTCATTTCCAAAGAAATCACACCAGAAAAGAGAAAAATTTGCTTCTAACGAAATGACTCCAAAGGACATAACACCTGCTTCCAGAGATATTACCCCAGAACACAAAGAATTCGCTTCCAACGAAATCACCCCACAACACAAAAAAAATTCGCTTCGATCGAAATCAACCCAGAACAAAAAAGTTCGCTTCCAAAAAAAATTACCCCGATCACAAAAACATCATTTCCAACAAAATCAAGATCACAAAAAATTTGCTTCCATCGAAATCACCCGAGATCACAAAAAATTAGCTTACAAAGAAATCACCGGAGAACACAAAAAATTAGCTTCCAATGAAATTACCCAAGAAGGCAAAAAATTCGCTTCAAAGGAAATCACCCCAGAGCACAAAAAATTCGTTTCCAACGAAATCACCGCAGATCACAAAAACTTCATTTCCAAAAAAATCACACCAGAACAGAGAAAAATTCGCTTCTAACGAAATTACTCCAAAGGACATAAAACCTACTTCCTAAGAAATTACGCCAGAACACCAAAAATTTGAATCCACTGAAATCATCCCAGAACACAAAAAATTCGCTTCCAACGAAATCAACCCAGAACAAAAAAATTTGCTTCCATCGAAATAACCAGAGAACACAAAAAATTCGCTTCCAACGAAACCACCCCAGAGCAGAAAAAAATCGCTTCCAACAAAATTACCCCAGAACAGATGAAATTTGCTTCCAATGATATCATCCCAGAGGACAAGAAATTCTTTCCAAAGAAATCACACCAGAACACAAAAAATTCGTTTCCAACCAAATCAACCCAGATCTCAAAAACTTCATTTCCAAAGAAATCAAACCAAAACAGAGAATAATTCGCTTCTAACAAAATGACTCCAAAGGACATAAAACCTGCTTCCAAGGATATTACCCCAGAACACAAAAAATTCGCTTCCAACGAAATCTCCGGAGAACACAAATATTCGCTTCCAAAGTAATCACTCCAGACCACAGAAAACACGCTTCCAACGAAATCACCCCAGACCACCAAAAATTCGCTTCCAACGAAATCACCCCAGAAGACAAAAAATTCGCTTCGAACGAAATTGCCCCAGAACACAAAAAATTTGCTTCCAACGAAATCACCGCAGAACACAAAAATTTCGCTTCCAACGAAATGACTCCAGAGCACAGAAAACACACTTCCAACGAAATGACCCCCTGCTTCAAAAATTTGCTTCATTGGAAAAAACCGGAGAAAACAAAAAATTCCCTTCAAAGGAAATTACCCCAGAACACAAAAAAATTCGCTTGCAACGAAATCTTCTGAGAACACGAATATTCGCTTCCAACAAAATCACCCCATAACACAAAAAATTCGCTTTCAACGCAATGACTCCAGTGCACAGAAAACACACTCCCAAAGAAATGATCCCAATCTTCAAAAATTTGCTTCCATCGAAATCACCCGAGAACACACAAAATTCGCTTCCAACGAAATTACGCCAGTACACGAAATATTCGCTTGCAACGAAATGTTCTGAAAGCACATACATTCGCTTCCAACGAAATCACCCCAGAACACAAAAAATTCACTTCCAACATGACTAGAGAGAAGAGAAAACAAGCTTCCAACGAAATGACCCCATATTTCAAAAATTTGGTTCCATTGAAATCACCCGAGAACACAAAAAATTCGCTTTCAATGAAATTACCCCAGAACACAAATATTCGCTTCCAACGAAATCTCCTGAGAACACAAATATTCCCTTCGAAAGAAATCATCCCAGAGCACAAAAAAATTCGCTTCCAACGAAATCACCCCAGAGCACAAAAATTCGCTTCCAACGAAATGACTCCAGAGCACCGAAACATGCTTCCAATGAAATGACCTCCTACTTCAAAAATTTACTTCCATCAAAAAACCGGAGAACAGAAAATTTCGATTGCAACGAAATCTTCTGAGAACCCAAATATTCGCTTCCAACGAAATCTCCCCAGAACACAAAAAATTCGCTTCCAACGAAATGACTCCAGAGCACAGAAAACACGCTTCGAACGAAATGATACCATACTTCAAAAATTTGTTTCCATTGAAATCACCCGATAACACAAAATATTCGCTTCCAATGAAATCACCCCAGAACACAAAAAATTTGCTTCCAATGAAATTACCCCAGAACACAAAAAATTCACTTGCAAGGAAATCTTCTGAGAACACAAATATTCGCTTCCAAAGAAATCATCCCAGAGCACAAAAAAATTCGCTTCCAACGAAATTACCCCAGAACACAAGAAAATCGCTTCCAACGAAATTACCCGAGAACACAAAAATTTCGCTTCCGACAAAATCACCCCAGAGCACAAAAAATTCGATTCCAACGAAATGACTCCAGAGCACAGAAAACACGCTTCCGAGGAAATGATCCAATACTTCAAAAATTGGCTTCCATCGAAATCACACGAGAACACAAAAAATTCACTTCCAACGAAATTATCCCTGAACACAAAAAATGCGCTTCCAACGAAATCACCCCAGAGCACAAAAAATTTGCTTCCAACGAAGTGACTCCAGAGCACAGAAAACACGCTTCCAACAAAATGACTCCGTACTTCAAAAATTTGCTTCCATCGAAAAATCCTGAGAACACAAAAACTTCTCTTCCAACGAAATTACCCTAGAACATAAAAAATTCTCTTTCAAAGAAATTACCCAAGATCACAAAAATTCGCTTGCAATGAAATCTTCTGAGAATACATATATTCGCTTAAAACCAAATCACCCCAGAACAAAAAAAATTCGCTTCCAAAGAAATGCCTCTAGAGCACAGAAAACACTCTTCCAACGAAATGACCACATATTTCAAAATTTGCTTCCATTGAAATAATATAAGAACACAGAAAATTCTCTTCCAAAGATATTACCCAAGAAGACAAAAAATTGTTTTCCCACGAAATCACCCGAGAACACAAAAAATTCGCTTCCAACGAAATCACCCTAGAACAAAAAATATTCTCTTTTAAAGAAATCACCCGAGAACACAAAAAAATGTGCTTCCAACGAAATGACCCCTGAGCACCAAAAATTCCCTTCCAACGAAGTGACTCCAGAGCACAGAAAACAGGCTTCCAACGAAATGACCCCCTACTTCAAAAATTTGCTTCCATCGAAGAAAAAGGAGAACACAAAAAATTCACTTCCAACGATATTACCCCAGAAGAAAAAATTCTTTTCCAACGAAATATCCTGAGAACACAAATACTCGCTTCCAAAGATATCATCCCAGAGCACAAAAAATTCGCTTCCAACGAAATCACACTAAAACATAAAAAATTCACATCCATCGAAATCACCACAGAAGACAAATTTTCACTTCCAACAAAATCACTCCAGAGCACAAAAAATTGTCTTCCAACGAAATGACTCCAGAGCACAGAAAACACGCTTTCAAGGAAATGATCCCATACTTCAAAAATTGGCTTTCATCGAAATCACCCGAGAACACAAAAATTCACTTCCAACGAAATGATCCCAGAACACAAAAAATGCGCTTCCAACGAAATCACCCCAGAGCACCAAAAATTCGCTTCCATCGAATTGGCTCCAGAGCACAGAAAACACGCTTCCAACGAAATGACTCCCTACTTCAAAAATTTGCTTCCATCGAAAAATCCTGAAAGCACAAAAATTTCTATTCCAATGATATTACCCCAGAACACAAAAAATTCGCTTCCAACGAAATCACCTGAGAACAAAAATATTCTATTCCAAAGAAAACATCCAAGAGCACAAAAAATTAGCTTTCAACGAAATCAACCTAGAAAATAAAATATTCGCTTCCATCGAAATCACCATAGAAGACAAAAAATTCACTTCCAAGCAAATCACTCCTGAGCACAAAAAATTTGCTTTCAATGAAATCACCCTAGAACATAAAAAATTCCCTTTCAATGAAATTACCCCAGAACACAAAAAATTAGCTTGCAATGAAATCTCCTGAGAACACAAATATTCGCTTCCAAAGAAAACATCCCAGAGCACAAAAAATTCGCTTCCAACGAAATCAACCCAGAACACCCAAAATTCCCTTTCAACGAAATCACCCCAGAACACAAAAAATTCGCTTCCAACGAAATCACCCCAAAACACCCAAAATTCACTTTCAACGAAATCAACCCAGAGCACAAAAAATTCGCTTCCAACGAAATGACTCCAGAGCACAGAAAACATGCTTCCAACGAAATGACTCCCTTCTTCAAAAATTTGCTTCCATCGAAAAATCCTGAGAGCACAAATATTTCTATTCCAACGAAATTACCCCAGAACACAAAAAATTAGCTTCCAACGAAATCTCCTGAGAATACAAATATTCACTTCCAAAGAAAACATCCCAGAGCGCAAAAAATTCGCTTCCAACGAAATCACCCTCGAACACAAAAAATTCCCTTTCAACAAAATCACCCGAGAATACAAAAAATTCGCTTCCAACATAATCAACCCAGAGCACAAAAAATTTGCTTCCAAAAAATGACTCCAGAGCACAGAAAACACGCTTCCAATGAAATGACTCCAGAGCACAAAAATTTGCTTCCAAAGAAATCACCCTAGAACATAAAAAATTCCCTTTCAATGAAATTACCCCAGAACACAAAAATTCGCTTGCAAGGAAATCTTCTGAGAACACAAATATTCGCTTCCAAAGAAAACATCCCAGATCACAAAAAATTCGCTTCCAACGAAATCACCCCAGAACACCTAAAATACCCTTTCAACGAAATCACCCCAGAACACAAAAAATTCGCTTCCAACGAAATCAACCTAGAGCACACAAAATTCGCTTCCAACGAAATGACTCCAGAGCTCTGAAAACATGCTTCCAACGAAATGACCTCCTACATCAAAAATATACTTCCATCGAAAAAACCGGAGAACAGAAAAATTCGCTTGCAACGAAATCTACTGAGAACACAAATATTCGCTTCCAATGAAATCTCCCCAGAAAACAAAATATTCGCTTCCAAAGAAATCACTCCAGAACACAAAAAATTCACTTCCAACGAAATGACCCCAGAACACAAAAAATTCCCTTTCAAGGAGAACACAAAAAGAGAACACAAAAAATTCGCTTCCAACGAAATGACCCCAGAGGACAAAAAATTCGCTTCCAACGAAATGACTCCAGAGCACAGAAAACACACTTCCAATGAAATGACCCCCTCCTTCAAGAATTTGCTTCCATCAAACAAACCGGAGAACACAAAAAATTCATTTCCAAAGAAATGACCCCAGAACACAAAAAAATCCGCTTCCAATGAAATCTTTTGAGAACACAAATATTCACTTCTAAAGAAATCATCCCAGAGCACAAAAAAAATTGTTTCCAAGAATATCACCCTAGAACATAAAAAATTTCCTTTCAAAGAAATCACACGAGAACTCAAAAAATTCACGTCCAACGAAATTACCCCAGAACACAAGAAATTCGCTTCCAATGAAATTACCCTAGAACACAAAAAATTCGCTTCCAACGAAATCACCCCAGAGCACAAAAAATTCGCTTCCAACGAAATGACTCCAGAGCTCCGAAAACATGCTTCCAACGAAATGACCTCCTACTTCAAAAATTTACTTCCATCGAAAAAAACGGAGAACAGAATAAATTCGCTTGCAACGAAATCTTCTGAGAACACAAGTATTCGCTTCCAACGAAATCTCCCCAGAACACAAAATATTCGCTTCCAACGAAATCACTCCAGAACACAAAAAATTCGCTTCCAACGAAATGAAGCCAGAACACAAAAAATTCCCTTTCAAGGAAATCACCCGAGAACACAAAAAATTCGCTTCCAACGAAATCACCCCAGAGGACAAAAAATTCGCTTCCAACGAAATGACTCCAGAGCACAGAAAACACGCTTCCAACGAAATGACCGCCTCCTTCAAAAATTTGCTTCCATCAAACAAACCGGAGAACACAAAAAATTCATTTCCAAAGAAATGACCCCAGAACACAAAAAAATCTGCTTCCAACGAAATCTTTTGAGAACACAAATATTCACTTCTAAAGAAATCATCCCAGAGCACAAAAAAATTCGTTTCCAATAAAATCACCCAAGAACATAAAAAATTTCCTTTCAAAGAAATCACCCGAGAACACAAAAAATTCACGTCCAACGAAATTACCCTAGAACACAAAAATTTCGCTTCCAACAAAATCACCCCAGACCACAAAAATTCGCTTCCAACGAAATGACTCCAGAGCATAGAAAACACGCTTCCAAGGAAATGATCCCATACTTCAAAAATTGGCTTCCATCGAAATCACCCGATAACACAAAAAATTCACTTCCAACGAAATTATCCCAGAACACAGAAAATGCGCTACCAATGAAATCATATTAGAGCACAAAAAATTCGCTTCCAACGAAATGACTCCAGATCACAGAAAACACGCTTCCAACGAAATGACTCCCTACTTCAAAAATTTGTTTCCATCCAAAAGTCGTGAGAGCACAAAAATTTCTATTCCATCGAAATTACCCCAGAACACAACAAATTCGCTTCCAATGAAATCTCCTGAGAACAAAAATATTCGCTTCCAAAGAAAACATCCCAGAGCACAAAAAATTCGCTTCCAACAAAATGACTCCAGAGCACAGAAAACACGCTTCCAATTAAGTGACTCCAGAACACAAAAAATTCGCTTTCAACGAAATCACCCTAGATCATAAAAAATTCGCTTCCATCGAAATCACCATAGAAGACACAAAAAATCGCTTCCAACCAAATCACTCCAGAGCACAAAAAATTTGCTTCCAACGAAATCACCCTAGAACATAAAAATTTCCTTTTCAATGAAATTACCCTTGAACACAAAAAATTCGCTTGCAACGAAATCTCCTGAGAACACAAATATTCGCTTCCAAAGAAAACATCCCAGAGCACAAAAAATTCGCTTCCAACAAAATCAACCCAGAGCACAAAAAATTCGCTTCCAACGAAATGACTCCAGAGCTCCGAAAACATGCTTTAAACAAAATGGCCTCCCACTTCAAAAATTTACTTCCATCGAAAAAACCGGAGAACAGAAAAAATTCGCTTGCAACGAAATCTTCTGAGAACACAAATATTCGCTTCCAATGAAATCTCCCCAGAACACAAAATATTCGCTTCCAACGAAATCACACGAGAACACAAAAAATTCACTTCCAACGAAATGACCCCAGAACACAAAAAATTCCCTTTCAAGGAAATCACCTGAGAACACAAAAAATTCGCTTCAAACGAAATCACCCCAGAGGACAAAAAATTCGCTTCAAACGAAATGACTCCAGAGCACAGAAAACACGCTTCCAACGAAATGACCCCCTCCTTCAAAAATTTGCTTCCATCAAACAAACCGGAGAACACAAAAAATTCATTTCCAAAGAAATGACCCCAGAACACAAAAAAATTCGCTTCCAATGAAATCTTCTGAGAACACAAATATTCACTTCTAAAGAAATCATTCCAGAGCACAAAAAATTCGCTTCCAACAAAATCACCCTAGAACACAAACAATTCCCTTTCAACGAAATCACCCAAGCATACAAAAAATTCGCTTCCAACATAATCAACCCAGAGCACAAAAAATTCGCTTCCAACAAAATGACTCCAGAGCACAGAAAACACGCTTCCAATGAAATGACTCCAGAACACAAAAAATTTGCTTTCAACGAAATCACTCTAGAACATAAAAAATTCGCTTCCATCGAAATCACCATAGAAGACAAAAAATTCGCTTCCAACCAAATCACTCCAGAGCACAAAAAATTTGCTTCCAACGAAATCACCCTAGAACATAAAAAATTCCATTTCAATGAAATTACCCCAGAACACAAAAATTTCGCTTGCAACGAAATCTCCTGAGAACACAAAAAATTCGCTTCCAACGAAATCACCCCAGAGCACAAAAAATTCGCTTCCAACGAAATCAACCCAGAGCACAAAAAATTCACGTCCAACGAAATGTCTCCAGAGCTCCGAAAACATGCTTCCAACGAAATGACCTCTTACTTCAAAAATTTACTTCCATCGAAAAAACCGGAGAACAGAAAAAATTCGCTTGCAACGAAATCTTCTGAGAACACAAGTATTCGCTTCCAACGAAATCTCCCCAGAACACAAAATATTCGCTTCCAACGAAATCACCCCAGAACACAAAAAATTCTCTTCCAACGAAATGACCTCCTACTTCAAAAATTTACTTCCATCGAAAAAACCGGAGAACAGAAAAAATTCGCTTGCAACGAAATCTTCTGAGAACACAAATATTCGCTTCCAATGTAATCTCCCCAGAACACAAAATATTCGCTTCCAACGAAATCACACGAGAACACAAAAAATTCACTTCCAACGAAATGACCCCAGAACACAAAAAATTCCCTTTCAAGGAAATCACCTGAGAACACAAAAAATTCGCTTCAAACGAAATCACCCCAGAGGACAAAAAATTCGCTTCAAACGAAATGACTCCAGAGCACAGAAAACACGCTTCCAACGAAATGACCCCCTCCTTCAAAAATTTGCTTCCATCAAACAAACCGGAGAACACAAAAAATTCATTTCCAAAGAAATGACCCCAGAACACAAAAAAATTCGCTTCCAATGAAATCTTCTGAGAACACAAATATTCACTTCTAAAGAAATCATCCCAGAGCACAAAAAATTCGCTTCCAACAAAATCACCCTAGAACACAAAAAATTCCCTTTCAACGAAATCACCCAAGCATACAAAAAATTCGCTTCCAACATAATCAACCCAGAGCACAAAAAATTTGCTTCCAACAAAATGACTCCAGAGCACAGAAAACACGCTTCCAATGAAATGACTCCAGAACACAAAAAAAATGCTTTCAACGAAATCACTCTAGAACATAAAAAATTCGCTTCCATCGAAATCACCATAGAAGACAAAAAATTCGCTTCCAACCAAATCACTCCAGAGCACAAAAAATTTGCTTCCAACGAAATCACCCTAGAACATAAAATATTCCATTTCAATGAAATTACCCCAGAACACAAAAATTTCGCTTGCAACGAAATCTCCTGAGAACACAAAAAATTCGCTTCCAACGAAATCACCCCAGAGCACAAAAAATTCGCTTCCAACGAAATCAACCCAGAGCACAAAAAATTCACGTCCAACGAAATGTCTCCAGAGCTCCGAAAACATGCTTCCAACGAAATGACCTCCTACTTCAAAAATTTACTTCCATCGAAAAAACCGGAGAACAGAAAAAATTCGCTTGCAACGAAATCTTCTGAGAACACAAATATTCGCTTCCAACGAAATCTCCCCAGAACACAAAATATTCGCTTCCAACGAAATCACCCCAGAACACAAAAAATTCTCTTCCAACGAAATGACCTCCTACTTCAAAAATTTACTTCCATCGAAAAAACCGGAGAACTGAAAAAATTCGTTTGCTACGAAATCTTCTGAGAACACAAATATTCGCCCCCAATGAAATCTCCCCAGAACACAAAATATTCGCTTCCAACGAAATCACCCCAGAACACAAAAAATTTGCTTCCAACGAAATGACCCCAGAACACAAAAAATTCCCTTTCAAGGAAATCATCTGAGAACACAAAAAATTCGCTTCCAACGAAACCACCCCAGAGGACAAAAAATTCGCTTCCAAAGAAATGACTCCAGAGCACAGAAAACACGCTTCCAACGAAATGACCCCTTCCTTCAAAAATTTGCTTCCATCAAAAAAACCGGCGAACACAAAAAATTCATTTCCAAAGAAATGACCCCAGAACACAAAAAAATTCGCTTCCAACGAAATCTTCTGAGAACACAAATACTCACTTCTAAAGAAATCAGTCCAGAGCACAAAAAAAATCGCTTCCAACAAAATAACCCTAGAACATAAAAAATTTCCTTTCAAAGAATCACCCGAGAACACAAAAAATTCACGTCCAACGAAATTACCCCAGAACACAAGAAATTCGCTTCCAACGAAATTACCCTAGAACACAAAAATTTCGCTTCCAACAAAATCACCCCAAACCACAAAACATTCTCTTCCAACGAAATGACTCCAGAGCACAGAAAACATGCTTCCAAGGAAATTATCCCATACTTCAAAAATTGGCTTCCATCGAAATCACCCGAGAACACAAAAAATTCACTTCCAACGAAATGATCCCAGAACACAGAAAATGCGCTACCAACGAAATCACCCCAGAGAACAAAATATTCGCTTCCAACGAAATGACTCCAGAGCACAGAAATTATGCTTCCAAAAAAATGACTCCCTACTTCAAAAATTTGCTTCCATCGAAAAATCCTGAGAGCACAAAAATTTCTATTCCATCGAATTTACCCCAGAACACAAAAAATTCGCTTCCAACGAAATCTCCTGAGAACACAAATATTCGCTTCCAAAGAAAACATACCAGAGTACAAAAAATTCGCTGCCAACAAAATAACCCCAGAACACTAAAATTTCCCTTTCAACGAAATCACCCCAGAACACAAAAAATTCGCTTCCAACTAAATTACCCTAGAACACAAAAAATTCGCTTCCAACAAAATCACCCCAGACCACAAAAAATTCTCTTCCAACGAAATGACTCCAGAGCACAGAAAACATGCTTCCAAGGAAATGATCCCATACTTAAAAAATTGGCTTCCATCGAAATCACCCGAGAACACAAAAAATTCACTTCCAACGAAAGTACAGCAGAACACAGAAAATTCGCTTCCAAAGAAATCACTCCAGAGGACAAAAAATTTGCTTCTAACGAAATGACTCCAAAGCACAGAAAACACGGTTCCAACGAAATGACCCCCTCCTTCAAAAATTTGCTTCCATCAAACAAACCAGAGAACACAAAAAATTCATTTCCAAAGAAATGACCCCAGAACACAAAAAAATTTGCTTCCAACGAAATCTTCTGAGAACACAAATACATATTCACTTCTAAAGAAATCATCCCAGAGCACAAAAAATTCGCTTCCAACAAAATCACCCTAGAACACAAAAAATTCCCTTTCAACAAAATCACCTGAGAATACAAAAAATTCGCTTCCAACATAATCAACCCAGAGCACAAAAAACACACTTCCAACGAAATGATCCCATACTTCAAAAATTTCCTACAATCGAAATCACCCCAGAAGACAAAAAATTCGCTTCCAACGAAATGACCTCCTACTTCAAAAATTTACTTCCATCGAAAAAACCGGAGAACAGAAAAAATTCGCTTGCAACGAAATCTTCTGAGAACAGAAATATTCGCTTCCAATGAAATCTCCCCAGAACACAAAATATTCGCTTCCAACGAAATCACACGAGAACACAAAAAATTCACTTCCAACGAAATGACCCCAGAACACAAAAAATTCCCTTTCAAGGAAATCACCTGAGAACACAAAAAATTCGCTTCAAACGAAATCACCCCAGAGGACAAAAAATTCGCTTCAAACGAAATGACTCCAGAGCACAGAAAACACGCTTCCAACGAAATGACCCCCTCCTTCAAAAATTTGCTTCCATCAAACAAACCAGAGAACACAAAAAATTCATTTCCAAAGAAATGACCCCAGAACACAAAAAAATTCGCTTCCAATGAAATCTTCTGAGAACACAAATATTCACTTCTAAAGAAATCATCCCAGAGCACAAAAATTCGCTTCCAACAAAATCACCCTAGAACACAAAAAATTCCCTTTCAACGAAATCACCCAAGCATACAAAAAATTCGCTTCCAACATAATCAACCCAGAGCACAAAAAATTCGCTTCCAACAAAATGACTCCAGAGCACAGAAAACACGCTTCCAATGAAATGACTCCAGAACACAAAAAAATTGCTTTCAACGAAATCACTCTAGAACATAAAAAATTCGCTTCCATCGAAATCACCATAGAAGACAAAAAATTCGCTTCCAACCAAATCACTCCAGAGCACAAAAAATTTGCTTCCAACGAAATCACCCTAGAACATAAAAAATTCCATTTCAATGAAATTACCCCAGAACACAAAAATTTCGCTTGCAACGAAATCTCCTGAGAACACAAAAAATTCGCTTCCAACGAAATCACCCCAGAGCACAAAAAATTCACGTCCAACGAAATGTCTCCAGAGCTCCGAAAACATGCTTCCAACGAAATGACCTCCTACTTCAAAAATTTACTTCCATCGAAAAAACCGGAGAACAGAAAAAATTCGCTTGCAACGAAATCTTCTGAGAACACAAATATTCGCTTCCAACGAAATCTCCCCAGAACACAAAATATTCGCTTCCAACGAAATCACCCCAGAACACAAAAAATTCTCTTCCAACGAAATGACCTCCTACTTCAAAAATTTACTTCCATCGAAAAAACCGGAAAACTGAAAAAATTCGTTTGCTACGAAATCTTCTGAGAACACAAATATTCGCCCCCAATGAAATCTCCCCAGAACACAAAATATTCGCTTCCAACGAAATCACCCCAGAACACAAAAAATTTGCTTCCAACGAAATGACCCCAGGACACAAAAAATTCCATTTCAAGGAAATCACCTGAGAACACAAAAAATTCGCTTCCAACGAAACCACCCCAGAGGACAAAAAATTCGCTTCCAAAGAAATGACTCCAGAGCACAGAAAACACGCTTCCAACGAAATGACCCCTTCCTTCAAAAATTTGCTTCCATCAAACAAACCGGCGAACACAAAAAATTCATTTCCAAAGAAATGACCCCAGAACACAAAAAAATTCGCTTCCAACGAAATCTTCTGAGAACACAAATACTCACTTCTAAAGAAATCAGCCCAGAGCACAAAAAAAAATCGCTTCCAACAAAATAACCCTAGAACATAAAAAATTTCCTTTCAAAGAAATCACCTGAGAACACAAAAAATTCACGTCCAACGAAATTACCCCAGAACACAAGAAATTCGCTTCCAACGAAATTACCCTAGAACACAAAAATTTCGCTTCCAACAAAATCACCCCAAACCACAAAACATTCTCTTCCAACGAAATGACTCCAGAGCACAGAAAACACGCTTCCAAGGAAATTATCCCATACTTCAAAAATTGGCTTCCATCGAAATCACCCGAGAACACAAAAAATTCACTTCCAACGAAATGATCCCAGAACACAGAAAATGCGCTACCAACGAAATCACCCCAGAGAACAAAATATTCGCTTCCAACGAAATGACTCCAGAGCACAGAAATTATGCTTCCAAAAAAATGACTCCCTACTTCAAAAATTTGCTTCCATCGAAAAATCCTGAGAGCACAAAAATTTCTATTCCATCGAATTTACCCCAGAACACAAAAAATTCGCTTCCAACGAAATCTCCTGAGAACACAAATATTCGCTTCCAAAGAAAACATACCAGAGTACAAAAAATTCGCTGCCAACAAAATAACCCCAGAACACTAAAATTTCCCTTTCAACGAAATCACCCCAGAACACAAAAAATTCGCTTCCAACTAAATTACCCTAGAACACAAAATATTCGCTTCCAACAAAATCACCCCAGACCACAAAAAATTCTCTTCCAACGAAATGACTCCAGAGCACAGAAAACATGCTTCCAAGGAAATGATCCCATACTTAAAAAATTGGCTTCCATCGAAATCACCCGAGAACACAAAAAATTCACTTCCAACGAAAGTACAGCAGAACACAGAAAATTCGCTTCCAAAGAAATCACTCCAGAGGACAAAAAATTTGCTTCTAACGAAATGACTCCAAAGCACAGAAAACACGGTTCCAACGAAATGACCCCCTCCTTCAAAAATTTGCTTCCATCAAACAAACCAGAGAACACAAAAAATTCATTTCCAAAGAAATGACCCCAGAACACAAAAAAATTTGCTTCCAACGAAATCTTCTGAGAACACAAATACATATTCACTTCTAAAGAAATCATCCCAGAGCACAAAAAATTCGCTTCCAACAAAATCACCCTAGAACACAAAAAATTCCCTTTCAACAAAATCACCTGAGAATACAGAAAATTCGCTTCCAACATAATCAACCCAGAGCACAAAAAACACACTTCCAACGAAATGATCCCATACTTCAAAAATTTCCTACAATCGAAATCACCCCAGAAGACAAAAAATTCGCTTCCAATGAAGTTACACCAGAACACAAAAAATTTGCTTCCAACGAAATGACTCTAGAGCACAAAAACACGCTTCCAAGGCAATGACCCCCTATATCAAAAATTTGCTTCCATCGAAATACCGGGGAACACAAAAAATTCACTTCCAACAAGATTACCGCAGTAGACAAAAAATTCTTTTCCAACGAAATCTCCTGAGAACAAAAATATTCGCTTCCAAAGATATCATCCCAGAGCACAAAAAACTCGCTTCCAACGAAAGCACCCTTGAACACAAAAATTCCTTTCAACGAAATCACCCGAGAACACAAAAAATTCTCTTTCAACGAAATCACCCCAGAACACAAAAAATTTGCTGCCAACAAAATCACCTCGAACACAAATAATTCGCTTTCAACAAAATCACACCAGAGCACAAAAATTGGCTTCCAACGAAATGACTCCAGAGCACAGAAAACACGCTTACAAAGAAATGACCCCAGAACACAAAAAATTCGCTACCAACAAAATCACCTCGAACACAAATCATTCGCTTTCAACAAAATCACCCGAGAAAAAAAAATTCACTTCCAACGTAATCACCACAGAGCACAAAAAATTCGCTTCCCGTAAAATGACCCTAGAACATAAAAAATTCGCTTCAATCGAAATCACCAGAGAAGACAAAATATTCGCTTGCAACCAAATCACCCCAGAGCGCAAAAAATTTGCTTACAACGAAATCACCCTGGAACATAAAAAATTCGCTTTCAACAAAATGAACAGGGGATACAAAAAATTCGCTTCCAACGAAATCACCCCAGAGCACAAAAAATTCTCTTCCAACGAAATGACCCCCTACGTCAAAAATTTTCTTCCATTGAAAAACAGTAGAACACAAAAAATTCACTTCCAACTAAATTACCCAAAAAATAAAAAATTCGCTTGCAATCAAATCTCCAGAGAACACAAATATTCGCTTCCAAAGAAATCACTCCAGAGCACAAAAAATTCGCTTACAACAAAGTGACTCCAGAGCACAGAAAACACGCTTGCAAAGAAATGACCCCGTACTTCAAAAATTTGTTTCCATGGAAATCACCCGAAAACACAAAAAATTCTCTTCCAACAAAATCACCCCAAAGCACAAAAAATTCGCTTCCAAAGAAATGACCTCAGACTTCAAAAATTTTCTTCCATGGAAAAGACCAGAGAACAGATAAAATTCGCTTCCAACGAAATTACACCTGAACAGAAAAAATTCACTTCTAAAGAAATCTCTTGAGAATACAAATATTGGCTTCCAAAGAAATCATCCCAGAGCACAAAAATTTCTCTTCAAACGAAATGACTCCAGAGCAAAGAAAACACGCTCGCAACGAAATGACCCCCTACTTCAAAAATTTGCTTCCATCAAAAAAACCGTAGAACACAAAAAATTCTCTTCCAACGCTATTACCCCAGGAGAAAAAAATTCTTTTCCAACGAAAACTCCTGAGAACACAAATATTCGCTTCCAATGAAATCATCCCAGAGCACAAAAAAATTCGCTTCAAACGACATCACCCCAGAATACAAAAAAATTTGCTTCCAACGAAAACATGCTAGAACACAAAAAATAAGCTTTTTCAACAAAATCACCCGAGAACACAAAAAATTCACTTCGAACGAAATCACCCCAGAGCACAAAAACTTCCCTTCCAAAAAAATGACTCCAGAGCACAGAAAACATGATTCCAACGAAATGACCCCCTATTTCAAAAATTTGCTTCCATCGAAAAACCCGGAGAAGACAAAAAATTCTCTTCCAACGATAAAACCCCAGAAGACAAAAAATTCTTTTCCAAGGAATCTCCTGTGAGCACAAATATTCGCTACCAAAAATATCATCCCAGAGTACAAAAAATTCACTTCCAACGAAATCACCGTAGAACATAAAAAATTCGCTTCCATCGAAATCACCACAGGAGACAAAAAATTCGCTTCCAACCAAAGCACCCCAGAGCAGAAAAAATTCACTTCCAACGAAATCACCCTAGTACATAAAAAAATTGCTTCCAACTAAATCACCCCAGAGCACAAAAAATTCGCTGCCAACGAAATTACCCCAGAACACAAAAAATTCGCTTGCAACGAAATCTCCTGAGAACACAAATATTCGCTTCCAATGAAATCGCCCCGGAGCACGAAAAATTCGCTTCCAACGAAATGACTCCAGAGCACAGAAAACACACTTCCAACGATATGACCCCATACTTCAAAAATTTGCTTCCATCGAAATCACCCGAGAACACAAAAAATGCGCTTCCAAAGAAATTACCCCAGAACACAAAAAAAAATTGCTTCCAACGAAATCTCCTGGGAACACAAATATTCACTTCCAAAGAAATCATCCCAGAGCACAAAAAATTCGCTTCCAACGAAATCACCCTAGAACACAAAAAATTCCCTTTCAACGAAATCACCTGAGAACACAAAAAATTCACGTCCAACGAAATTACCACAGAACAGAAAATATTTGCTTCCATCAAAATAACCCCACAACACAAAAAATTCGCTTCCAACGAAATCACGCTAGAACACATTAAAATTAGCTTTCAATGAAATCACCCCAGAGCACAAAACATTCCCTTCCAACGAAATGACTCCAGAGCACATAAAACACGATTCCAACGAAATGACCCCCTACTTAAAAAATTTGCTGCCACCGAAAAACCGGAGAACATAAAAAATTCGCTTCCAATGAAATTACCACAGAACACAAAAAATTCGCTTGCAACGAAATTTTCTGAGAACACAAATATTCGCTTCCAACGACATCACTCCAGAACACAAAAAATTCGCTTCCAACGAAATGACTCCAGAGCACAGAAAACACGCTTCCAACTAAATGATACCATACTTCAAAAATTTGCTTCCATCGAAATCACCAGAGAACACAAAAAATTCGCTTCCAAAGAAATTACCCCAGAACACAAAAAATTCGCTTGCAACGAAATGTCCTGAGAACACAAATATTAGCTTCCAAAGAAATCACCCCAGAGCACAAAAAATTCGCTTCCAAAGAAATGACTCCAAAGCACAGAAAACATGCTTCCAGCGAAATGACCTCATATTTCAAAAATTTGCTTCCATCGAAATCACTTGAGAATACAAAAAATTCGCTTCCAACGAAATTACCCCAGAACAAAAAAAATTCGCTTGCAACGAAATCTCCTGAGAACACAGATATTCGCTTCCAAAGAAATCATCCCAGAGCAAAAAAAGTTCGCTTCCAACGAAATCACCATAGAACACCAAAAATTCCCTTTCAATGAAGTCACCCGAGAAAACAAAAAATTCATGTCCAACGAAATCACCCTAGAACACAAAAAATTTCCTTTCAACGAAATCAAACTAGAACACAAAAAATTGGCTTCCAACGAAATCACCCCAAAGCACAAAAAATTCCCTTCCAACGATCTGACTCCAGAGCACAGAAAACAAGCTTCCAACGAAATGTCCCCCTATTTCAAAAATTGGCTTCCATCGAAATGACCCCATAACACAAAAAATTCGCTTCCAACGAAATTACCCCAGAACACAAAAAATTTGCTTCCAACGAAATCACCCCAGAACACAAAAATTCGCTTCCAACGAAATGACTCCAGAGCACAGAAAACACGCTTCCAACGAAATGAACCCCTGCTTCAAAAATTTGCTTCCATCATAAAAACCGGAGAAAACCAAAAATTTAGGTCCAACAAAATTACCACAGGACAGAAAAAATTTGGTTCCTTCGAAATCACCACAGAGCACAAAAAATTCGCTTCCAACAAAATCACCCTAGAACACAAAAAATTCCCTTTCAACGAAATCACACTAGAACACAAAAAATTCGCTTCCAACGAAATCAGCCCAAAGCACAAAAAATTCCGTACCAACGAAATTACTCCAGAGCACAGAAAACAAGCTTCCAAAGAAATGACCCCCTACTTCAAAAATTTGCTTCCATCGAAAAAACCTGAGAACACAAAAAATTCGCTTGCAACGAAATCGTCTGAGAACACAAATATTCGCTTCCAACGAAATGACTCCAGAGCACAGAAAACACGCTTCGAACGAAATGATACCATACTTCAAAAATTTGCTTCCATTGAAATGACCCGAGAACACAAAAAATTCACTTCCAACGAAATTACCCCAGAACACAAAAAATTCGCTTCCAACGAAATGACTCCAGAGCATAGAAAACACACTTCCAATGAAATGACCCCAGAACACAAAAAATTTACTTCCAACGAAATGACCCCAGAACACAAAAAATTTACTTCCAACAAAATGACCCCAGAACACAAAAAATTGCTTCCAACGAAATTACCCCAGAACAAAAAAAATTTGCTTCCATGAAATCACCACAAAAAACAAAAAATTCGCTTCCAACGAAATGACTCCAGAGCATAGAAAACACACTTCCAACGAAATGAGCCCCGGCTTCAAAAATTTGCTTCCATTGAAAAAACCAGAGAAAACAAAAAATTCGCTTCCAACGAAATCTTCTGAGAACACGAATATTCGCTTCCAACGAAATCACCCCAGAACACAAAAAATTCGCTTTTAAACAGAATGACTCCAGAGCACAGAAAACACGCTCCCAAAGAAATGATCCCATAATTCAAAAATTTGCTTCCATTGAAATCACCCGAGAACACAAAAAATTCGCTTCCAACGAAATCACCCCAGAACACAAAAAAATTAGTTTCCAACATAATGACTCCAGAGCAGAGAAAACACGGTTCCAAGGAAATGACCCCATATTCCAAAAATTTGCTTCTATCGAAATCACCCGAAAACACAAAAAATTCGCTTCCAACGAAATTACCCCAGAACACAATAAATTCGCTTCAAACGATCTCTCCTGAGAACAAAAATATTTGCTTCCAAAGAAATCATCCCAGAGCACAAAAAAATTCGCTTCCAACGAAATCACCCTGGAACACAAAAAATTCCCTTTCAACGAAATCACCCGAGAACACAAAAATTTCGCTTCCAACAAAATCACCCCAGAGCACAAAATATTCACTGCCAAAGAAATGACTCCAGAGCACAGAAAACACGCTTCCAACGAAATGACCCTCTATTTAAAAAATTTGCTTCCATCGAAAAAACCGGAGAACACAAAAAATTCGCTTCCAACGAAATTACCCCAGAACACAAAAAATTTGCTTGCAATGAAATATCCTGAGAACACAAATATTAGCTTCCAATCAAATTACCCCAGAGCACCAAAAATTCGCTTCCAACGAAATCACACCAGAACACAAAAAATTCGCTTCCAACGAAATCAGCCCAAAGCACCAAAAATTCCCTTCCAACGAAATTACTCCAGAGCACAGAAAATGAGCTTCCAACGAAATGGCCCCTACTTCAAAAATTTGCTTCCATCGAAAAAACCGGAGAACACAAAAAATTCGCTTGCAACGAAATCGTCTGAGAACACAAATATTCGCTTCCAACGAAATGACTCCAGAGCACAGAAAACACGCTTCCAACGAAATGACCCCAAAACACTAAAAATTCGCTGCCAACGAAATCACCCGAGAACACAAAAAATTAGCTTCCAACCAATTCACCCCAGAACCCAAAAAATTCGCTTCCAACCAAATGACTCCAGAGCACAGAAAACAGGCTTCCAACGAAATCACCCCTGAACACAAAAAATTTGCTTCCATAAAAAATACCCAAGACCACAAAAAATTCGCTTCCAACGAAATTACCCCAGAACACAAAAAATTCGCTTCCAACGAAATCACCCAGAACACAAAAAATTTGCTTCCAACGAAATCACCCCAGAGCACAAAAAATTCGCTTCCATCGAAATGACTCCAGAACACAGAAAACACGCTTCCAACTAAATGACCCCAGAACACTAAAAATTCGCGGCCAAAGAAATCAACCGAGAACACAAAAAATTCGCTTCTAACGAAATGACTCCAGAGCACAGAAAACAATGTAGCAAAGAAATGACCCGAGAACACAAAAAATTCACTTTCAATGAAATCACCTGAGAACAAAAAAATTCACGTCCAACGAAATTACCCCAGAATAGAAAAAATTTGCTTCCGACGAAATCACCCCAGTGCACAAAAAATTCCCTTCCAATAAATCACCTGAGAACAAAAATATTCGCTTCCCACAAAATTACCCCAGAACGGAAAAAATTTCCTTCCATCGAAATCATCGCAGAACACAAAAAATTCGATTCCAACGAAATGATTACAGAGCACAGAAAACATGCTTCCAACCCAATCACCCCAGAGCACAAAAAAATTCCTTCCAACGAAATGACCCCAGAACGCAAAAAATTCCCTTTCAACGAAATCACCCTAGAAAGCAAAAAAATTGCTTCCAACGAAATCACCCAAGAGCACAAAAAATTAGCTTCCAACAAAATGATTCCAGAGCACAGAAAACACGCTTCCAATGAAATGATGCCAGAACAATAAAAATTTCCTTTCAATGAAATCACCCGAGAACACAAAAAATTTGCTTCCAAAGTAATTACCCCAGAATACAAAAAATGCGCTTCCAACGAAATCACCCCAGATCACAAAAAAATCCCTTTAAATGAAATCACCCGAGAACACAAAAAATTCGCTTCCAACGAAATCACGCCAGAGCACCAAAAATTCTCTTCCAACCAAGGGACTCCAGAGCACAGAAAACACACTTCCAACAAAATGACCCCCTACTTCAAAAATTTGCTTCCATCGAAAAAACCGGAGAACACAAAAAATTCGCTTCCAAGAAAATTTCCACAGAACACTAAAAATTCGCTTCCAATGAAATCACCCTAGAACACAAAAATTTCGCTTCCAACGAAATGACTCCAGAGCACAGAAAACAGGCTTCCAAAGAAATGACCCCAGAACACAAAAAATTCCCTTTCAACGAAATCACCCGAGAACACAAAAAATTCACTTCCAACGAAATCACCACAGAGTAAAAAAAATTCGCTACCAACGAAATGACTCCAGAGCACAGAAAACAAGCTTCCTATGAAATGACCACCTACTTCCATCGATAAAACCGGAGAACACAAAAAATTCGCTTGCAACGAAATCGTCTGAGAACACAAATATTCGCTTTCAACGAAATGACTCCAGAGCACAGAAAACACGCTTCGAACGAAATGATACCATACTTCAAAAATTTGCTTCCATTTTGAAATGACCCGAGAACACAAAAAATTCGCTTCCAACGAAATTAGCCCAGAACACAAAAAATTTGCTTCCAACGAAATGACCGGAGAACACAAAAAATTTGCTTCCAACGAAATTACCCCAGAACACAAAAAATTTGCTTCCATGAAATCACCCCAGAACACAAAAAATTCGCTTCCAACGAAATGACTCCAGAGTATAGAAAACACACATCCAACGAAAAGACCCCATATTTCAAAAATTTGCTTCCATCGAAATCACCTGAAAACACAAAAAATTCGCTTCCAACGAAATTACCCCAGAACACAATAAATTCGCTTCCAACGATATCTCCTGAGAACACAAATATTTGCTTCCAAAGAAATCATCCCAGAGCACAAAAAAATTCGCTGCCAACGAAATCACCCTAGAACACAAAACATTCCCTTTCAACGAAATCACCCGAGAACACAAAAAATTAGCTTCCAACGAAATCACCCCAGAACACAAAAAATTTGCTTCCAACGAAATGACTCCAGAGCACAGAAAACACGCTTCGAACGAAATGATACCATACTTCAAAAATTTGCTTCAATCGAAAAAACTGGAGAAAACAAAAAATTCTCTTCCAACGATATTACCCCAGAAGACAAAATATTTGCTTCCAACGAAATCTCCTGAGAACACAAATATTCGCTTCGAAAGAAATCATCACAGAGCACAAAAAACTTAGCTTCCAACAAAATCACCCTAGAACACAATAAATTCGCTTCCAACGAAATCACCCTAGAACAGAAAAACTCCCTTTAAACGAAATACCCTAGAAGACAAAAAATTCGCTCCAACGAAATCACTGCAGAGCACAGAAAACACGCTTCGAACGAATTGATACCATACTTCAAAAATTTGCTTCCATCGAAATCACCCAGAACACAAAAAATTTGCTTCCAACGAAATCACCCCAGAGCACAAAAAATTTGCTTCCATCGAAATGACTCCAGAGCACAGAAAACACGCTTCCAACTAAATGACCCCAGAACACTAAAAATTTGCGGCCAAAGAAATCACCAGAGAACACAAAAAATTCGCTTCCATCGAAATGACTCCAGAGCACAGAAAACACGCTTCCAACTAAATGACCCCAGAACACTAAAAATTCGCGGCCAAAGAAATGACCACAGAACACAAAAAATTCCCTTTCAACGAAATCACCCGAGAACACAAAAAATTCACTTCCAACGAAATCACCACAGAGTACCAAAAATTCGCTTCCAACAAAATGACTCCAGAATAGAGAAAACATGCTTCCAATGAAATGACACACTATTTCAAAATTTGCTTCCATCGAAAAGACTGGAGAACAGAAAAAATTCTCTTCCAATGATATTAAACCAGAAGACAAAAAATTCTTTTCCAACGAAAACTCCTGAGAACACAAATATTCGCTTCCAAAGATATCATCCCAGAGCACAAAAAAATCCGTTTCAACGAAATCACCCGAGTACACAAAAATATCGCTTCCAATGAAATCACCCGAGAGCACAAAAAATTCGCTTCCAACGAAATGACTCCAGAGCACAAAAAACAATTTACCAATGGAATGACCCGAGAAAACAAAAAATTCGCTTCCAAAGAAATCACCCTAGAACATAAAAAATTGGCTTCCATTGAAATAACCACAGAAGACAAAAAATTCCCTTCCAATAAATCACCTGAGAACAAAAAAATTCACGTCCAACGAAATTACCCCAGAATAGAAAAAATTTGCTTCCAACGAAATCACCCCAGAGCACAAAAAATTCCCATCCAATAAATCACCTGAGAACAAAAATATTGGCTTCCCACAAAATTACCCCAGAACGGAAAAAATTTCCTTCCATCGAAATCACCGCAGAACACAAAAAATTTGCTTACAACGAAATGACTCCAGAGCACAGAAAACACGCTTCGAACGAAATCACCGGAGAACACAAAAAATTCGCTTCCAACGAAATGACTCCAGAGCACAGGAAACCCGCTTCAAACGAAATGATACCATATTTCAAAAATTTGCTTCCATCGAAATCACCTGAGAACACAAAAAATTTGCTTCCAACGAAATTACCCCCGAACACAAAAATTCCCTTCTAACGAAATCACCCCAGGACACAAAAAATCTGCTTCCAACAAAATGACTCCAGAGCACAGAAAACACGCTTCCAATGAAATGACCCCAGAACACAAAAAATTCCTTTTCAACGAAATCACCACAGAACACAAAAAATTTGTTTCCAACGAAATCACCCCAGAGCACAAAAAATTCGCTTCCAACGAAAAGAATCCAGAGCACAGAAAACACGCTTCCAACGAAATGACGCCAGAACACTAAAAATTCCCTTTCAACGAAATCACCCGAGAACACAAAAATTTGCTTCCAACGAAATTACCCCAGAACACAAAAAATTCCCTTTCAACGAAATCACCCTAGAACACAAAAAATTTGCTTCCAACGAAATTACCCCAGAACACAAAAAAATTCCCTTGCAATGAAATCTTCTGAGAACATGAATATTCGCTTCCAACGAAATCACCCAAGAACACAAAAAATTCGCTTCCAACGAAATGACTCTAGAGCTCAGAAGACACGCTTCCAACGAAAATGATCCCATACTTCAAAAATTTGCTTCCATTGAAAACACCCGAGAACACAAAAAATTCGCTTCCAACGAAATTACCCCAGAACACAAAAAATTTGCTTTCATGGAAATCACCCAAAATACAAAAAATTGGCTTCCAACGAAATCACCCGAGAACACAAAATATTCGCTTCCATCGAAATTGCCCCAGAGCACAAAAAATTAACTTCCAACGAAATGACTCCAGAGCACAGAAAACACGTTTCCAACGAAATGGCCCCCTACTTCAAAAATTTGCTTCCATCAAAATCACCCTAGAACACAAAAAATTTGCTTCCAACGAAATTACCCAAGAACACAAAAAATTAGCTTCCAACGAAATATCCTGAGAAGACAAATATTCGCTTCCAAAGAAATCATCCCAGAGCACAAAAAAATTCACTTCCTCGAAATCACCCTTGAACACAAAAATTTCGCTTCCAACGAAATGACTCCAGAGTACAGAAAACAAGCTTCGAACAAAATGATACCATACTTCAAAAATTTGCTTCCATCGAAATCAACCGAGAACACAAAAAATTCGCTTCCAATGAAATGACTCCTGAGCGTAGAAAAGACCCTACCAACGAAATGACCCCAGAACACAAAAAAAATCGCTTCCATCAAAATCACCCTAGAACGGAAATAGTTTGTTTCCAAAGAAATCATACCAGACCACAAAAAATTCGCTACCAACGAAATCACCCCAGATCACAAAATCTTCATTTCCAACGAAATCACACCAGAACAGAGAAAAATTCGCTTTTAACGAAATGACTCCAAAGGACATAAAACCCGCTTCCAACGAAATTACCCCAGTTCACAAAAAATTCCCTTCCAATGAAATCACCCCAGAACACACACAAAAAAAATTAGCTTCCAATGAAATTACCCCAGAACGCAAAACATTCTCTTACAACAAAAACATTCCAGAGCAAATAAAATGCGTTTCCAACAAAATCACACCAGAACAGAGAAAAATTCGCTTCCAATGAAATGACTACAAAGGACATAAAACCCTCTTCCAACAAAATTACCCCAGAACACCAAAAATTCGCTCCCACGGAAATCTCCCCAGAACACAAAAAAATCGCTTCGATAGAAATCAACCCAGAACACAAAAAATTCGCTTCCATCAAAATGACTCCAGAGCACAGGAAACACGCTTCCAAATAAATCACCCCATACTTCAAAAAATTCGCTAACAACGATATCATCCCAGACCACAAAAAATTCGCTTCCATCGAAATCACCAGAGAACACAAAAAATTCGTTTCCAACGAAATCACCCCAGAGCACAGAAAACACGCTTCCAACGAAATCACCCCATACTTCAAAAAATTCGCTAACAACGAAATAAACCCAGACCACAAAAAATTCGCTTCCAACGAAATTACCCCAGAACACAAAAAATTCACTTCCATCGAAATCACCCGAGGAACACAAAATATTCGCTTCCAACAAAATTACCCCAGAGCACAAAAAATTCGTTTTCAACGAAAACACCCTAGAACACGAAAAATTTGCTTCCAACGAAATCACCCGAGAATGCAAAAAATTTGCTTTCAAACAAATTACCCCAGAACACAAAAATTTGCTTCCAACGAAATCACCACAGAGGACAAAAAATTCGTTTCCAAAGAAATCACACCAAAACAGAGAAAAATTCGCTTCTAACGAAATGACTCCAAAGGACATAACACCTGCTTCCAAAGATATTAGCCCAGAACACAAAGAATTCGCTTCCAACAAAATCACCCCACAACACAAAAAAATTCGCTTCGATCGAAATCAACCCAGAACATAAAAAGTTCGCTTCCAACAAAATTACCTCGATCACAAAAACATCATTTCCAAAAAAATCAACAAAGATCACAAAAAATTTGCTTCCATCGAGATCACAAAAAATTAGCTTACAAAGAAATCACGCGAGAACACGAAACATTCCCTTTCAACGAAATCACCCGAGAACACAAAAAATTCACTTCCAACAAAATCACCACAGAGAACAAAAAATTCGCTTCCAACGAATGCACCCTGGAACACAAAAAAAATCCCTTTCATGGTAATCACCCGAGAACACAAAAAATTCACTTCCAACAAAATCACCACAGAGAACAAAAAATTCGATTCCAACGAAATGACTCCAGAGCACAGAAAACACGCTTCCAACGAAGTGTCCCCCTACTTCAAAAATTTGCTACCATCGATAAAAACGGAGAACACAAAAAATTCGCTTCCAATGAAATTACCTTAGAACACAAAAAATTCGCTTCCAACGAAATCACCCCAGAACACAAAAAATTTGCTTCCAACTAAATGACTCCAGAGTACAGAAAACAGGCTTCCAACGAAATGACCCCATATTTCAAAAATTTGCTTCCATTGAAATCACCCGAGAACACAAAAAATTCGCTTTGAACGAAATTACCCCAGAACACAAAATGTTCGCTTCCAACGAAATCTCCTGAGAACACAAATATTCGCTTCGAAAGAAATCATCCCAGAGTACAAAAAAATTCGCTTCCAAAGAAATCACCCAAGAACACAAATAATTCCCTTTCAAAGAAATCACCAGAGAACACAAAAAATTCGCTTACAACGAAATCAAACCAGAGCACAAAAAATTCGCTTGCAAGGAAATCTTCTGAGAAAACAAATATTCGCTTCCAAAGAAATCATCCCAGAGCACAAAAAAATTCGCTTCCAAAAAAATCACCCTAGAACACAAAAAATTCACGTCCAACGAAACTACCCAAGAACACAAGAAAATCGCTTCCAACGAAATTACCCGAGAACACAAAAATTTAGCTTCCAACAAAATCACCCCAGAGCACAAAAAATTTGATTCCAACGAAATGACTCCAGAGCACAGAAAACACGCTTTCAAGGAAATGATCCAATACTTCAAAAATTGGCTTCCATCGAAATCACCCGAGAACACAAAAAATTCACTTCCAACGAAATTATCCCTGAACACAAAAAATGCGCCTCCAACGAAATCACCCCAGAGCACAAAAAATTTGCTTCCAACGAAGTGACGCCAGAGCACAGAAAACACGCTTCCAACGAAATGACTCCCTACTTCAAAAATTTGCTTCCATCGAAAAATCCTGAGAACACAAAAATTTCTATTCCAACGATATTACCCCAGAACAAAAAAAATTCGCTTTCAAAGAAATGCCTCTAGAGCACAGAAAACACTCTTCCAACGAAATGACCCCATATTTCAAAAATTTGCTTCCATTGAAATAATATAAGAACACAGAAAATTCTCTTCCAAAGATATTACCCAAGAAGACAAAAAATTGTTTTCCCACAAAATCACCCGAGAACACAAAAAATTCGCTTCCAACGAAATCACCCTAGAACACAAAAAATCTCTTTAAAAGAAATCACCCGAGAACACAAAAAAATGTGCTTCCAACGAAATCACCCCTGAGCACCAAAAATTCCCTTCCAACGAAGTGACTCCAGAGCACAGAAAACACGCTTCCAACGAAATGACCCCCTACTTCAAAAATTTGCTTCCATCGAAGAAAAAGGAGAACACAAAAATTCAATTCCAACGATATTACCCCAGAAGAAAAAATTCGTTTCCAACGAAATCCCTGAGAACACAAATATTCGCTTCCAAAGATATCATTCCAGAGCACAAAAAATTCGCTTCCAACAAAATCACCCTAAAACATAAAAAATTCGCTTCCATCGAAATCACCACAGAAGACAAAAATTTTGCTTCCAACAAAATCACCCCATAGCACGAAAAATTGTCTTCCAACGAAATGACTCCAGAGCACAGAAAACACGCTTACAAGGAAATGATCCCATACTTCAAAAATTGGCTTCCATCGAAATCACCCGAGAACACAAAAAATTCACTTCCAACGAAATTATCCCAGAACACAAAAAATGCGCTTCCAACGAAATAAACCCAGAGCACAAAAAATTCGCTTCCATCGAAATGACTCCAGAGCACAGAAAATACGCTTCCAATGAAATGACCCCAGAACACCAAAAATTCTTTCAATGAAATCACCCTAGAACATAAAAAATTCGCTTCCAACGAAATCACCCTAGAACATAAAAAATTCGCTTTCAATGAAATTACACCAGAACACAAAAAATTCCCTTTCAACGAAATCACCCGAGAACAAAAATATTCGCTTCCAAAGATATCCCAGAGCACAAAAAATTCGCTTCCAACGAAATATCTCCAGAGCTCCGAAAACATGCTTCCAACGAAATGACCTCCTACTTCCGTCGAAAAAACGGGAGAACAGAAAAAATTCGCTTGCAACGTAATCTTCTGAGAACACAAATATTCGCTTCCAAGGAAATCAAACTAGAACACAAAAAATTAGCTTGCAACGAAATCTCCTGAGAATACAAATATTTGCTTTCAACGAAATCACCCCAGAGCACAAAAAATTCGCTTCCAATGAAAAGACTTCAGAGCACAGAAAACATGCTTACAACGATATGACCCCCTACTTCAAAAATTTGCTTCCATGGAAAAAAACGGAGAACACAAAAAATTCTCTTCCAATCATGTTACCCCAGAAGACAAAAAATTCTTTTCCAACGAAATCTCCTGAGAACACAAATATTCGCTTCCAAAGTAATCAATTCAGACCACAGAAAACACGCTTCCAACGAAATCACCCCAGACCACCAAAAATTCGCTTCCAACGAAATCACCCCAGAACACAAAAAATTCGCTTCCAACGAAATCTCCTGAGAACACAAATATTCGCTTCCAAAGAAAATATCCCAGAGCACAAAAAATTCGCTTCCAACAAAATGACTCCAGAGCACAGAAAACACGCTTCCAATGAAGTGACTCCAGAACACAAAACATTCGCTTTCAAAGAAATCACCCTAGAACATAAAAAATTCGCTTCCATCGAAATCACCATAGAAGACCAAAAAACTCGCTTCCAACCAAATCACTCCAGAGCACAAAATATTCGCTTCCAACAAAATCACCCCAGACCACAAAAAATTCTCTTCCAACGAAATGACTCCAGAGCACAGAAAACATGCTTCCAAGGAAATGATCCCATACTTCAAAAATTGGCTTCCATCAAAATCACGCGAGAACACAAAAAATTCACTTCCAACGAAATTATCCCAGAACACAGAAAATGCGCTACCAACGAAATCACATCAGAGCACAAAAAATTCGCTTCCAACGAAATGACTCCAGAGCACAGAAAACACGCTTCCAACAAAATGACTCCCTACTTCAAAACTTTGCTTCCATCGAAAAGTCCTGAGAGCACAAAAATTCTATTCCATCGAAATTACCCTAGAACATGAAAAATTCGCTTCCAACGAAATCTCCTGAGAACAAAAATATTCGCTTCCAAAAAAAAGCATCCCAGAGCACAAAAAATTCGCTTCCAATGAAATGACTCCCTACTTCAAAAATTTGCTTCCATCAAAAAGTTCTGAGAGCACAAAAATTTCTATTCCATCGAAATTACCCCAGAACACAAAAAATTTGCTTCCAACGAAATCTCTCCTGAGGACAAAAAATTCTAATGAAATGAATCCAGAGCACAGAAAACACGCTTCCAACGAAATGACCCCCTCCTTCAAAAATTTGCTTCCATCAAACAAACCGGAGAACACAAAAAATTCATTTCCAAAGAAATGACCCCAGAACACAAAAAAATTGGCTTCCAATGAAATCTTCTGAGAACACAAATATTCACTTCTAAAGTAATCATCCCAGAGCACAAAAAATTCGCTTCCAACAACATCAACCTAGAACACAAAAAATTCTCTTTCAATGAAATCACCCGAGAATACAAAAAATTCTGTTCCAACATAATCAACCCAGAGCACAAAAAATTCACTTCCAACAAAATGACTCCAGAGCCCAGAAAACACGCTTCCAATGAAATGACCCCAGAACACAAAAAATTCGCTTTCAACAAAATCACCCTAGAACATAAAAAATTCCCTTTCAATAAAATTACCCCAGAACAGAAAAAATTTGCTTGCAACGAAATCTCCTGAGAACACAAATATTCACTTCCAAAGAAAACATCCCAGATCACAAAAAATTCGCTTCCAACGAAATCACCCCAGAACACAAAAAATTCGCTTCCAACGAAGTCAACCCAGAGCACAAAAAATTCGCTTCCAACGAAATGACTCCGGAGCTCCGAAAACATGCTTCCAACGAAATGACCTCCTACTTCAAAAATTTACTTCCATCGGAAAAAAACGGAGAACAGAAAAAATTCGCTTGCAACGAAATATTCTGAGAACACAAATATTCGCTTCCAACGAAATCTCCCCAGAACACAAAATATTCGCTTCCAACGAAATCTCCCCAGAACACAAAATATTCGCTTCCAACGAAATCACTCCAGAATACAAAAAATTCGCTTCCAACGAAATGACTCCCTACTTCAAAAATTTGCTTCCATCAAACAAACCGGAGAACACAAAAAATTCATTTCCAAAGAAATGACCCCAGAACACAAAAAAATCCACTTCCAACGAAATCTTTTGAGAACACAAATATTCACTTCTAAAGAAATCATCCCAGAGCACAAAAAATTCATTTCCAATAAAATCACCCAAGAACATAAAATTTTTTTTTCAAAGGAATCACCCGAGAACACAAAAAATTCACGTCCAACGAAATTACCCTAGAACACGAAAATTTTGCTTCCAACAAAATCACCCCAGACCACAAAAAATTCTCTTCCAACGAAATGACTCCAGAGCACAGAAAACACGCTTCCAAGGAAATGATCCCATACTTCAAAAATTGGCTTCCATCGAAATTACCCGAGAACACAAAAAATTCACTTCCAACGAAATTATCCCAGAACACAGAAAATGCGCTACCAACGAAATCACCACAGAGCACAAAAAATTCATTTCCAAGAAAATCACCCTAGAACATAAAAACTTTCCTTTCAAAGAAATCACCCGAGAACACAAAAAATTCATGTACAACGAAATTACCCCAGAACACAAGAAATTCGCTTCCAACGAAATTACCCTAGAACACAAAAATTTCGCTTCCAACAAAATCACCCCAGACCACAAAAAATTCTCTTCCAACGAAATGACTCCAGAGCACAGAAAACATGCTTCCAAGGAAATGATCCCATACTTCAAAAATTGGCTTCCATCGAAATCACCCGAGAACACAAAAAATTCACTTCCAACGAAATTATTCCAGAACACAAAAAATGCGCTACCAACGAAATCACATCAGAGCACAAAAAATTCGCTTCCAACGAAATGACTCCAGAGCACAGAAAACACGCTTCCAACAAAATGACTCCCTACTTCAAAACTTTGCTTCCATCGAAAAGTCCTGAGAGCACAAAAAATTCTATTCCATTGAAATTACCCCAGAACACAAAAAATTCGCTTCCAAGAAAATCTCCTGAGAACACAAACATTCGATTCCAAAGAAAACATCCCAGAGCACAAAAAATTCGCTTCCAACAAAATGACTCCACAGCACAGAAAACACGCTTCCAATGAAGTGACTCCAGAACACAAAAAATTTGCTTTCAACGACATCACCCTAGAACATAAAAAATTCGCTTCCATCGAAATCACCATAGAAGACAAAAATTTTGCTTCCAAACAAATCACTCCAGAGCACAACAAATTTGCTTCCAACGAAATCACCCTAGAACATAAAAAATTCCCTTTCAATGAAATTACCCTTGAACACAAAAAATTCGCTTGCAACGAAATCTCCTGAGAACACAAATATTCGCTTCCAAAGAAAATATCCCAGAGCACAAAAAATTCGCTTCCAACAAAATCACCCCAGAACACTAAAATTTCCCTTTCAACAAAATCACCCCAGAACACAAAAAATTCGCTTCCAACGAAATCACTCCAGAGGACAAAAAATTCGCTTCTAACGAAATGACTCCAGAGCACAGAAAACACGCTTTCAACGAAATGACCCCTCCTTCAAAAATTTGCTTCCATCAAACAAACCAGAGAACACAAAAAATTCATTTCCAAAGAAATGACCCCAGAACACAAAAAAAAATCGCTTCCAATGAAATCTTCTGAGAACACAAATATTCAGTTCTAAAGAAATCATCTCAGAGCACAAAAAAATTCGCTTCCAACAAAATCACCCTAGAACACAAAAAATTTCCTTTCAACGAAATCACCTGAGAATACAAAAAATTCGCTTCCAACAAATTGACTCCAGAGCACAGAAAACACGCTTCCAATGAAATGACCCCAGAACACAAAAAATTTGCTTTCAACGAAATCACCCTAGAACATAAAATATTCGCTTCCATCGAAATCACCATAGAAGACAAAAAATTCGCTTCCAACCAAATCATACAGAGCACAAAAAATTGGCTTCCAATGAAATCACCCTAGAACATAAAAAATCCCCTTTCAATGAAATTACCCCAGAACACAAAAAATTCGCTTGCAACAAAATCTCCTGAGAACACAAATATTCGCATCCAAAGAAAACATCCCAGAGCACAAAAATTTCGCTTCCAATGAAATCACCCCAGAATACCCAAAATTCCCTTTCAACGAAATCAACCCAGAACACAAAAAATTCGCTTCCAACGAAATCAACCCAGAGCACAAAAAATTCGCATCAAACGAAATGACTCCAGAGCTCCGAAAACATGCTTCCAACGAAATGACCTCCTACTTCAAAAATTTACTTCCATCGAAAAAACCGGAGAACAGAAAAAATTCGCTTGCAACGAAATCTTCTGAGAACACAAATATTCGCTTCCAACGAAATCTCCCCGGAACACAAAATATTCGCTTCCAACGAAATCACCCCAGAACACAAAAATTTCGCTTCCAACGAAATGACCTCCTACTTCAAAAATTTATTCCATCGAAAAAACCGGAGAACAGAAAAAATTCGCTTGCAAGGAAATCTTCTGAGAACACAAATATTCGCTTCCAACGAAATCTCCCCAGAACACAAAATATTCGCTTCCAACGAAATCACCCCAGAACACAAAAAATTCGCTTCCAAAGAAATGACCCCAGAACACAAAAAATTCCCTTTCAAGGAAATCACCCGAGAACACAAAAAATTCGCTTCCAACGAACAGACTCCAGAGCACAGAAAACTCTCTTCCAACGAAATGACCCCCTCCTTCAAAAATTTGCTTCAATCAAACAAACCGGAGAACACAAAAAATTCATTTCCAAAGAAATGACCCCAGAACACAAAAAAATTCGCTTCCAACGAAATCTTCTGAGAACTCAAATATTCACTTCTAAAGAAATCATTCCAGAGCACAAAAAAATTCGCTTCCAACAAAATCACCCTCGAACATAAAAAATTTCCTTTCAAAGAAATCACCCGAGAACACAAAAAATTCACGTCCAACGAAATTACCCCAGAACACAAGAAATTCGCTTCCAACGAAATTACCCTAGAACACAAAAATTTCGCTTCCAACAAAATCACCCCAGAGCACAAAAAATTCTCTTCCAATGAAATGACTCCAGAGCATAGAAAACACGCTTCCAAGGAAATGATCCGATACTTCAAAAATTGGCTTCCATCGAAATCACCCGAGAACACAAAAATTCACTTCCAACGAAATGATCCCAGAACACAGAAAATGCGCTACCAACGAAATCACCCCAGAGAACAAAATATTCGCTTCCAACGAAATGACTCCAGAGCACAGAAATTACGCTTCCAAAAAAATGACTCCCTACTTCAAAAATTTGCTTCCATCGAAAAATCCTGAGAGCACAAAAATTGGCTTCCATCGAAATCACCCCAGAACACAAAAAATTCCCTTTCTAGGAAATCACCCGAGAACACAAAAAATTCACTTCTAACGAAATAACTCCAGAGCACAAAAAATTCGCTTTTAATGAAATGACTCCAGAGCACAGAAAACACGCTTCCAACGAAATGACCCCCTCCTTCAAAAATTTGCTTCCATCAAACAAACCAGAGAACACAAAAAATTCATTTCCAAAGAAATGACCCCAGAACACAAAAAATTCTCTTCCAATGAAATCTTCTGAGAAAACAAATATTCACTTCTAAAGAAATCATCCCAGAGCACAAAAAATTCGCTTGCAACGAAATCTCGTGAGAACACAAATATTTGCTTCCAAAGATATCATCCCAGAGCACAAAAAATTCTCTTCCAATGAAATGACTCCAGAGCACAGAAAACACGCTTCCAATGAAATGAACCCAGAGCACAAAAATTCACTTCCAACAAAATCACCATAGAACACAAAAAATTTGCTTTCAACGAAATCACCCTAGAACATAAAAATTCGCTTCCATCGAAATCACCATAGAAGACAAAAAATTCGCTTCCAACCAAATCACTCCAGAGCACAAAAAATTTGCTTCCAACGCAATCACCCTAGAACATAAAAAATTCCCTTTCAATGAAATTACCCCAGAACACAAAAAATTGGCTTGCAACGAAATCTCCTGAGAACACAAATATTCGCTTCCAAAGAAAACATCCCAGAGCACAAAAAATTTGCTTCCTACGAAATCACCCCAGAACACCCAAAATTCCCTTTCAACGAAATCACCCCAGAACACAAAAAATTCGCTTCCAACGAAATCACACCAGAGGACCAAAAATTCGCTTCCAACGAAATGACTCCAGAGCACAGAAAACACGCTTCCAACGAAATGACACCCTCCTTCAAAAATTTGCTTCCATCAAACAAACCGGAGAACACAAAAAATTCATTTCCAAAGAAATGACCCCAGAACACAAAATAATTCGTTTCCAACGAAATCTTCTGAGAACACAAATACGCACTTCTAAAGAAATCATCCCAGAGTACAAAAAAATTCGCTTCCAACAAAGTAACCCTAGAACATAAAAAAATTTCCTTTCAAAGAAATCACATGAGAACACAAAAAATTCACGTCCATCGAAATTACCCCAGAACATAAAAAATTCGCTTCCATCGAAATCACCACAGAAGACAAAAATTTCGCTTCCAACAAAATCACCCCATAGCACAAAAAATTGTCTTCCAACGAAATGACTCCAGAGCACAGAAAACACGCTTCCAAGGAAATGATCCCATACTTCAAAAATTGGCTTCTATCGAAATCACCCGAGAACACCAAAAATTCACTTCCAACGAAAATATCCCAGAACACAGAAAATGCGCTACCAACGAAATCACCCAAGAGAACAAAAAATTCGCTTCCAACGAAATGACTCCAGAGCACAGAAAACACGATTCCAACGAAATGACTCCCTACTTCAAAAATTTGCTTCCATCGAAAAATCCTGAGAGCACAAAAAATTTCTATTCCATCGAAATTACCCCAGAACACAAAAAATTCGCTTGCAACGAAATCTCCTGAGAACACAAATATTTGCTTCCAAAGAAAACATCCCAGAGCACAAAAAATTCGCTTCCAACGAAATCACCCCAGGACACCAAAATTTCCCTTTCAACGAAATCACCCCAGAACACAAAAAATTCGCTTCCAACGAAATCAACCCAGAGCACAAAAAATTTGCTTCCAACGAAATTACTCCAGAGCTCCGAAAACATGCTTCCAACAAAATGACCTCCTACTTCAAATATTTACTTCCATCGAAAAAACCGGAGAACAGAAAAAATTCGCTTACAATGAAATCTTCTGAGAACACAAATATTCGCTTCCAACGAAATGACTCCAGAGCACAGAAAACATGCTTCAAACAAAATGATACCATACTTCAAAAATTTTTTCGTTGAAATCACCCGAGAACACAAAAAATTCGCTTCCAAAGAAATGACTCCAGAGCACAGAAAACTCGCTTCTAACGAAATTACCGCTTACTTCAAAAATTAGCTTCCATTGAAGAAACCAGAGAACACAAAAAATTCTCTTACAACGAAATTACTACAGAAGAGAAAAAATTCTTTTCCAACGAAATCTCCTGAAAACACAAATATTCGCTTCCAAAGATATCATCCCAGATCACAAAAAATTCGCTGCCAACGAAATCATCCCAGAATACCAAAAATTCCCTTTCAACGAAATCACCCCAGAACACAAAAAATTCGCTTCCAACGAAATCAACCCAGAGCACAAAAAATTCGCTTCCAACGAAATGAATCCAGAGCTCTGAAAACATGCTTCCAACGAAATGACCTCCTACTTCAAAACGTTGCTTCCATCGAAAAGTCCTTAGAGCACAAAAATTTCTATTCCATCGAAATTACCCCAGAACACAAAAAATTCGCTTCCAACGAAATCTCCTGAGAACAAAAATATTCGCTTCCAAAGAAAACATCCCACAGCACAAAAAATTCGCTTCCAATGAAAGGAGTCCCTACTTCAAAAATTTGCTTCCATCGAAAAGTCCTGAGAGCACAAAAATTTCTATTCCATCGAAATTACCCCAGAATACAAAAAATTCGCTTGCAACGAAATCTCCTGAGAACACAAACATTCGCTTCCAAAGAAAACATCCCAGAGCACAAAAAATTCGCTTCCAACAAAATGAGTCCAGAGCACAGAAAACACCCTTCCAATGAAGTGACACCAAAACACAAAAAATTCGCTTTCAACGAAATCACCCGAGAACATAAAAAATTCGCTTACATCGAAATCACCATAGAAGACAAAAAACTTGCTTCCAACCAAATCACTCCAGAGTACAAAATATTCGCTTCCAACAAAATCACCCCAGACTACAAAATATTCTCTTCCAACGAAATGACTCCAGAGCACAGAAAACATGCTTCCAAGGAAATGATCCCATACTTCAAAAATTGGCATCCATCGAAATCACCCGAGAACACAAAAAATTCACTTCCAACGAAATTATCCCAGAACACAGAAAATGCGCTACCAACGAAATCACCCCAGAGCACAAAAAATTCGCTTACAATGAAATGACTCCAGAGCACAGAAAACACGCTTGCAACTAAATGACTCCCTACTTCAAAAATTTGCTTCCATCGAAAAATCCTGAGAGCATAAATATTTCTATTCCATCGAAATTACCCCAGAACACAAAAAATTCACTTCCAACGAAATCTACTGAGAACACGGAAATATTTGCTTCCAAAGAAAACATCACAGAGCACAAAAAATTCGCTTCCAACAAAATGACTCCAGAGCACAGAAAACACGCTTCCAATGAAATGACTCCAGAACACAAAAAATTCGCTTTCAACGAAATCACTCTAAAACATAAAAAATTCGCTTCCATCGAAATCACCATAGAAGACAAAAAATTCGCTTACAACCAAATCACTCCAGAGCACAAAAAATTTGCTTCCAACGAAATCACCCTAGAACATAAAAAATTCCCTTTCAATGAAATTACCCCAAAATACAAAACATTCGCTTCCAACGAAATCTCCTGAGAACACAAATATTCGCTTCCAAAGAAAACATTGCAGAGCACAAAAATTTCACTTCAAACGAAATCACCCCAGAACACCAAAATTTCCCTTTCAACGAAATCACCCCAGAACACAAAAAATTCGCTTCCAAAGAAATCAACCCGGAGCACAAAAAATTCGCTTCCAACGAAATTACTCCAGAGCTCCGAAAACATGCTTCCAACGAAATGACCTCCTACTTCAAAAATTTACTTCCATCGAAAAAACCGGAGAACAGAAAAAATTCGCTTGCAACGAAATCTTCTGAGAACACAAATATTCGCTTACAACGAAATCTCACCAGAAAACAAAATATTCGCTTCCAACAAAATGACTCCAGAGCACAGAAAACACGCTTCGAACGAAATGATACCATACTTCAAAAATTTGTTTCTGTTGAAATCATCTGAGAACACAAAAAATTCGCTTCCAAAGAAATGACTCCAGAGCACAGAAAACTCGTTTCGAACGAAATGACCCCTTACTTCAAAAATTTGCTTCCATTGAAGAAACCGGAGAACACAAAAAATTCTCTTCCAACGATATTACCCCTAAAGAGAAAAAATTCTTTTCCAACGAAATCTTCTGAGAAAACAAATATTCGCTTACAACGAAATCTCCCCAGAAAACAAAATATTCGCTTCCAACGAAATCACCCCAGAGCATAAAAAATTCGCTTCCAATGAAATGACTTCAGAGCAAAGAAAACATGCTTCCAACGATATGACCCCCTACTTCAAAAATTTGCTTCCATCGAAAAAACCGGAGAACACAAAAAATTCTCTTCCAACCATATTACCCCAGAAGACAAAAAATTCTTTTCCAAAGAAATCTCCTGAGAACAAAAATATTCGCTTCGAACATAATCACCCTAGAACACAAAAAATTCCCTTTCAACGAAATCACCGGAGAACACAAAAAATTCGCTTCCAACGAAATGACTCCAGAGCACAGAAAACATGCTTCCAATGAAATGACCCCAGAACACAAAAAATTCCCTTCCAAGAAAATCACCCTAGAACATAAAACCCTCGCTTCCTTCGAAATCACCACAGAAGACAAAAAATGCGCTTCCAACCAAATCTCCCAAGAGCACAAAAAATTCGCTTCCAACGAAATCACCCTAGAACACAAAAAATTTGCTTGCAATGAAATCTCCTGAGAACACAAATATTCGCTTCCAATGAAATCACCCCAGAGCACAAAAAATTCGCTTCCAACAAAATGACTCCAGAGCACAGAAAACACGCTTCCAACGAAATGACCCCCTACTTCAAAAATTTGCTTCCATTAAAAAATCCTGAGCACACAAAATTTTCTCTTCCAACGAAATCACCCCAGAACACAAAAAATTTGCTTCCAACGAAATGACCCCATTCTTCAAAAATTTGCTTCCATCTAAATCACCTGAGAACACAAAAAATTCACTTCCGAAGAAATCAACCCAGAGCACAAAAAATTCGCATCCAACAAAATGACTCCAGGGCACAGAAAACAGGCTTCCAACGAAATGAACCACTACTTCAAAAATTTGTTTCCATCGAAATCAACTGAGAACACCAAAAATTCGCACCAAAAAAATTAGCCCAAAAAACAAAAAATTTGCTTGCAACGAAATCTCCTGAGAACACAAATATTCGCTTCCAACAAAATCACCAGAGAGCACAAAAAATTCGCTTCCAAAGAAATGACTCCAGAGCATAGAAAACACGCGTCCAACAAAATGACGCCATACTTCAAAAATTTGCTACCATCGAAATCACCCCAGAACACAAAAAATTTGCTTCCAACGAAATTTCCCCAGAAGACAAAAAATTCTTTTGCAACGAAATCTCCTGAGAAAACAAATATTCATTCTCAAAGATATCATCCCAGAGCACAAAAATTTCTCTTCCAAAGAAATCACCCTACAACACATAAATTCCTTTTCATTGAAATCCCCCGAAAACACAAAAAATTCGCTTCCAAAGAAATCACCCCAGAACACAGAAAATTCGCTTGCAATGAAATCTCCTGAGAACACAAAAAATTCGCTTCCAACGAAATCACCCCAGAGCACAAAAAATTCTCTTCCAACGACATTACCCCAGAAGACAAAAAATTCTTTTCCAACGAAATCTCCTGAGGACACAAATATTAGTTTCTAAAGATATCATCCCAGTGCAAAAAAATCGCTTCCAACGAAATCACCCCAGAGCACAAAAAATTCGCTTCCAACGAAATCACCCAAGAACGCAAAAATTCCCTTTCAAAGAAATCACGCGAGAACACAAAAAATTCGCTTCCAAGGAAATTACTCAAGAACACAAAAAATTCGCTTGAAAAGAAATCTCCTGAGAACTCAAATATTCGCTTCCAACGAAATCACCCCAGAGTACAAAAAATTCGCTTCCAACTAAATGACTCCAGATCACAGAAAACACGCTTCCAACGAAATGACCCACTACTTCAAAATATTGCTTCCATCGAAAAAAGTGGAGAACACAAAAAATTCTCTTCCAACGACATTATCCCAGAAGACCAAAAATTCTTTTCCAACGAAATCTCCTGAGAACACAAAAAATTCACTTGCAACGAAATCTCCTGAGAACACAAATATTCGCTTCCAACGAAATCACCCCAGAACACAAAAAATTCGCTTCGAAAAAAATTACTCCAGAGCACAGAAAACAAGCTTCCAACGAAATGACCCACTACTTCAAAAAATTGCTTCCATTGATAAAACCGGAGAACACAAAAAATTCTCTTCCAACGACATTACCCCAGAAGGCAAAAAATTCTTTTCCAACGAAATCTCCTGAGAAAACAAATATTCACTTCCAAAGATATCATCCCAGAGCACAAAAAATTCGCTTCCAACGAAATCACCCTAGAACACAAAAATTCACTTGCAATGAAATCACCCGAGAATACAAAAAATTCACTTCCAACGGAATCAACCCAGAGCACAAAAATTCGCTTCCAACAAAATTATCCTAGAACACAAAATTTCCCTTTCAACGAAATGACCTGAGAACACAAAAAATTCGCTTCCAACGATATTACCCCAGAAGACAAAAAATTGTTTTCAAACGAAATCTCATGAGAACACAAATATTCGCTTCCAAAGATATCATCCCAAAGCACAAAAAATTCGATTCTAATGAAATGACTCCAGAGCACCAAAAACACGCTTCCAACGAAATAACCCCCATCTTCAAAAATTTGCTTCCATCGACAAAACCGGAGAACACAAAGAATTCTCTTCCAACGATATTACCCCAGAAGGCAAAAAATTCTTTTCCAATGAAATCTTCTGAGAACACAAATATTCGCTTCCAAAGATATCATCCCAGAGCACAAAAAATTTGCTTCCAACGAAATCACCCTAGAACACAATAATTCCCTTTCAACAAAAGCACCCGAGAACACAAAAAATTCGCTTCCAAAGAAATCACCCCAGAACACAAAAAATTCGCTTCCAAAGAAATCACCCCAGAGCACAAAAAATTCGTTTCCAAAGAAATGACTTCAGAGCACAGAAAACACGCTTCCAACGAAATGACCCACTACTTCAAAAAATTGCTTCAATTGATAAAACCGGAGAACACAGAAAATTCTCTTCCAACGACATTACCCCAGAAGACAAAAAATTCTTTTCCAACGAAATCTCCTGAGAATATAAATATTCGCTTCCAAAGATATCATCCCAGAGCACAAAAAATTCGCTTCCAACGAAATCACCCCAGAGCACAAAAAATTCGCTTCCAACGAAATGACTCCAGAACACAGAAAACACGCTTCCAACGAAAGGACACCCTACTTCAAAAATTTGCTTCCATCGAAAAAAATGGAGAACACAAAAAATTCTCGTCCAAAGATATTACCCCAGAAGACAAAAAATTCTTTTCCAACGAAATCTCCTGAGAACATAAATATTAGTTTCTAAAGATAACATCCCAGTGCAAAAAAATCGCTTCCAACGAAATCACCCTAGAATGCAAAAATACCCTTTCAACGAAATTACTCGAGAACCCAAAAAATTCGCTTCCAACGATCTTACCCCAGAACACAAAAAATTCTTTTCCAACGAAATCTCCTGAGAACACAAATATTTGCTTCCAAAGATATCATCCCAGAGCACAAAAAATTCGCTTCCAACGAAATCACCGAAGAACGCAAAAATTCCCTTTTAAAGTTATCACGCGAGAACACAAAACATTCGCTTCCAAGGAAATTACTCCAGAACACAAAAAATTCGCTTGCAAAGAAATCTCCTGAGAACACAAATATTTGATTCCAAAGAAATGAGCCCAAAGCAATAGAAATTTGATTCCAACGAAATGACTCCAGAGCACAGAAAACACGCTTCCAACGAAATGACCCACTACTTCAAAAATTTGCTTCCATCGAAAAAAACGGAGATCACAAAAAATTCTCTTCCTACGACATTACCCCAAAAGACAAAAAATTCTTTTCCAAAGAAATCTCCTGAGCACACAAATATTCGCTTCCAAAGATATCATCACAGAGCACAAAAAATTCGCTTCCAACGAAATCACCCAAGAACGCAAAAATTCCCTTTTGAAGAAATCACGCGAGAACACAAAAAATTGGCTTCCAAGGAAATTACTCCAGAACACAAAAAATTTGCTTTCAACGAAATCTCCTGAGAATACAAATATTCGCTTCCAAAGAAATGAGCCCAGAGCACCAGAAATTTGATTCCAACGAAATGTCTCCAGAGCACAGAAAACACGCTTCCAACGAAATGACCCACTACTTCAAAAATTTGCTTCCATCGAAAAAACCGGAGAACACAAAAAATTCTCTTCCAACGAAATTACCCCAGAAGACAAAAAATTCTTTTCCAACGAAATCTCCTGAGAACACAAATATTCGCTTCCAATGATATCAGCCCAGAGCACAAAAAATTTGCTTCCAACGAAATCATCCCAGAGCACAGAAATTTTGCTTCCAACGAAATGACTCCAGAGCACAGAAAACATGCTTCCAATGAAATGACCCCCTACTTAAAAATTTGCTTCCATCAAAAAACCAGAGAAAACAAAAAATTCTCTTCCAACGATACTACCCCAGAAGACAAAAAATACTTTTCCAACGAAAACTCCTGAGAAGACAAATATTCGCTTCCAACGATATCACCCCAGAGTACAAAAAATTCGCTTCCAACCAAATGACTCCAGATCACAGAAAACACACTTCCAACGAAATGACCCACTACTTCAAAATATTGCTTCCATGGAAAAAAGTAGAGAACACAAAAAATTCTCTTCCAACGACATTACCCCAGAAGACCAAAAATTCTTTTTCAATGAAATTTCCTGAGAACACAAAAAATTCACTTGCAATGAAATCTCCTGAGAACACAAATATTCGCTTCCAACGAAATCACCCCAGAGAACAAAAAATTCGCTTCGAACAAAATGACTCCAGAGCACAGAAAACAAGCTTCCAACGAAATGACCCACTACTTCAAAAAATTGCTTCAATTTATAAAACTGGAGAACACAAAAAATTCTCTTCCAACGACATTACCCCAGAAGACAAAAAATTCTTTTCCAACGAAATCTCCTGAGAACACAAAAAATTCACTTGCAACGAAATCACCCGAAAACACAAAAAATTCGTTTCCAACGAAATCACACCAGAGCACAAAATATTCGCTTCCAACGAAATGACTCCAGAGCACAGAAAACATGCTTCCAATGAAATGACCCCCTACTTCAAAAATTTGCTTCCATCGAAAAAACCGGAGAACACAAAAAATTCTCTTCCAAAGACATTACCCCAGAAGACAAAAAATTCTTTTCCAAAGAAATCTCCTGAGAAAATAAATATTTGCTTCCAAAGATATCATCCCAGAGCACAAAAAATCGCTTCCAACGAAATCACCCTAGAACGCAAAAATTCCCTTTCAACGAAATCACCCGAGAACACAAAAAATTCGCTTCCAACGAAACGACTCCAGAATACAAAAAATTCGCTTGCAATGAAATCTCCTGAGAACACAAATATTTGCTTCCAACGAAATCACCCCAGAGCACAAAAAAATTAGCTTCCAACGAAATGACTCCAGAGCACAGAAAACATGCTTCCAAAGAAATGACCCCCTACTTCAAAAATTTGCTTCCATCGAAAAAAATGGAGAACACAAAAAATTCTCGTCCAACGATATTACCCCAGAAGACAAAAAATTCTTTTCCAACGAAATCTCCTGAGAATATAAATATTCGCTTCCGAAGATATCATCCCAGAGCACAAAAAATTCGCTTCCAATGAAATCACCCCAGAACACAAAAAAATTCGCTTCCAACGAAATGACTCCAAAACACAGAAAACACGCTTCCAACGAAATGACACCCTACTTCAAAAATTTGCTTCCATCGAAAAAAATGGAGAACACAAAAAATTCTCGTCCAACGATATTACCCCAGAAGACAAAAAATTCTTTTCCAAGGAAATCTCCTGAGAATATAAATATTCGCTTCCAAAGATATCATCACAGAGCACAAAAAATTCGCTTCCAACGAAATCACCCTAGAAGGCAAAAATTCACTTTCAACGACATCACCCGAGAACACAAAAAATTTGCTTCCAAAGAAATCACCCCAGAGCACAGAAAACACGCTTCCAATGAAATGACCCCCTACTTAAAAAATTTGCTTTCATCGGAAAAACCGGAGAACAAAAAAATTCGCTTTCAACGAAATTACCCCACAACAGAAAAAATTCGCTTCCAACGAAATCACCCCAGAGAACAAAAAAGTCGCTTCCAATGAAATGACCTCAGATCACAAAAAATTCGCTTCCAACGAAATCACCCTAGAATGCAAAAATTCCCTTTCAACGAAATTATCCGAGAACCCAAAAAATTCGCTTCCAACGAAATCACCCCAGAGCACAAAAAATTCGCTTCCAACGAAATGACTCCAGAGCACAAAAAACACGCTTCCAACGAAATGACCCCCTACTTCAAAAAATTGCTTCCATCGAAAAAACCAGAGAACACAAAAAATTCTCTTCCAACGACATTACCCCAGAAGACAAAAAATTCTTTTCCAACGAAATCTCCTGAGAACACAAATATTCGCTTCCAAAGATATCATTCCAGAGCACAAAAAATTCGCTTCCAACAAAATCACCCTAGAACGCAAAAATTCCCTTTCAACGAAATCACCCGAGAACTCAAAAAATTCGCTTCCAACAAAATCACACCAGAGTACAAAAAATTGGCTTCCAATGAAATGACTCCAGACAACAGAAAACATGCTTCCAACGAAATGACACCCTACTTCAAAAATTTGCTTCCATCGCAAAAACCGGAGAAGACAAAAAATTCTCTTCCAACAATATTACCCCAGAAGACAAAAAATTCTTTTCCAATGAAATCTCCTGAAAACATAAATATTCGCTTCCAAAGATATCATCCCAGAGCACAAAAAATTTGCTTACAACGAAATTACCCTAGAACACAAAAATTCCCTGTCAAAGAAACCACCCGAGAACCCAAAAAATTCGCTTCCAAAGAAATTACTCCAGACAAAAAAAAATTCGATTGCAACGAAATCTCCAGAGAATACAAATATTCGCTTCCAAAGATATCATTCCAGAACACAAAAAATCATTTCAATGAAATCTCCCTAGAACGCAAATATTCCCTTTCAACGAAATCACCCGATAACCCAAAAAATTCGCTTCCAACGAAATCATCCCAGAGCACAAAAAATTCGATTCCAATGAAATCACCCTAGAACACAAAAACTCCCTTTCAACGAAATCACCCGAGAAAACAAAAAATTCGCTTCCAACAAAATTACACCATAACACAAAAAATTCGCTTTCAACGAAATTGTTCCAGAGCACAGAAAACATGCTTCCAACTAAATGACACGTTACTTCAAAATTTGTTTCCATCGAATAAACCGGAGAACACAAAAAATTCTCTTCCAACGACATTACCCCAGAAGACAAAAAATTCTTTCCAACAAAATCTCCTGAGAACACCAATATTCGCTTCCCACGAAATCACCCCAGAGCACAAAAATTTGCTTCCATCGAAAAAACCGGAGAACACAAAAAATTCTCTTCCAACTATATTACCCCAGAGAACACAAATATTACTCCTGAGAACACAAATATTCGCTTCCAAAGAAATCACCACAGAGCACCAAAAATTCGCTTCCAATGAAATGACTCCAGGGCACAGAAAACAAGCTTCTAACGAAATGACCCCCTACTTCAAATATTGGTTACATCGAAATCATCTGAGAACACAAAAAATTCGCTTCCAACGAAATTACCCCAGAACACAAAAAATTCGTTTGCAACTAAATCTCCAGAGAACACAAGTATTCGCTTCCAACCAAATGACTGCAGAGCACAGAAAACACGCTTCCAAAGAAATGAAGCGATATTTCAACAATTTGCTTCTATCGAAATCACCTGAGAACACAAAAAATTCGCTTCCCACAAAATGACCCCAGAACACTAAAAATTCACGGCCAAGGAAATCAACCAAGAACACAAAAAATTGGCTTCCAACGTAATACTCCAGAACACAAAAAATTCGCTCCCAACGAAATCACCCAAGAACACAAAAAATTCTCGTCCAAAAAATTACCCCAGAATAGAAAAAATTACTTCCAACCAAAACAACCCAAAGCAGAAAAACTTCGCTTCCAACAAAATCACCCTAGAACACAAAAATTTCCTTTCAACAAAATCACCCGAGAACACAAAAAATTCGCTTCCACCGAAATCACCCAGAGCACAAAAAATTCCCTTCCAACGAAATGACTCCAGAGCACAGAAAACATGCTTCCAACGAAATGACATACTACTTCAAAAAATTGCTTCCATCGAAAAAACCGGAGAACACAAAAAATTCTCTTGCAACGACATTACCCCATAAGACAAAAAATTCTTTTGCAGCACAATCTCCTGAGAACACAAATATTCCATTACAATGAAATCACCCCAGAGCACAAAAAATTCGCTTCCAACGAAATTACGCCAGAGCACAGAAAACATGCTTCCAATGAAATGACCCCTACTTCAAAAATTTGCTTCCATCGAAAAATCGGAGAACACAAAAAATTCTATTCCAACGATATTACCCCAGAAGACAAAAAATTCTTTTTCAATGAAATTTCCTGAGAACACAAAAAATTCACTTGCAACGAAATCTCCTGAGAACACAAAATTCGTTTCAAAAGTAATCATCCCAGAGCACAAAAAATCACTTCCAACAAAATCACCCCAGAACACAAAAATTCCCTTTCAACGAAATCACGTGAGAACACAAAAATTCGGTACCAACGAAATTACCCCAAAACACAAAAATTTGGTTGCAATGAAATCTCCTGAGAACACAAATATTCGCTTCCATCGAAATCACGCCAGAGAAGAAAAAATTCGCTTCCACCGAAATGACTCCAGAGCACAGAAAACCCACTTCAAACGAAATGACCCCCTACTTCAAAAATTTGCTTCGATCGAAAAAACTGGAGAACACAAATAATTCTCTTCCAACGACATTACCCCAGAAGACAAAAAATTCTTTTCCAACGAAATCTCCTGAGAACACAAATATTTGATTCCAAAGATATCATCCCAGAGCACAAAAAAATCATTTCAATAAAATCACCCTAGACCGCACAAATTCCCTTTCAACGAAATCACCCGAGAACCCAAAAAATTCGCTTCCAAAGAAATGACTCCAGAGCACAGAAAACACTCTTCCAAAGAAATGACGCCCTACATCAAAAATTTGCTTCCATCGAAAAAACCGGAGAACACAAAAAATTCTCTTCCAACGATATTACCCCCAAAGACAAAAAATTCTTTTCCAACGAAATCTCCTGAGAATATAAATATTTGCTTCCAAAGATATCATCCCAGAGCACAAAAAATTCGCTTCCAATGAAATCACCCCAGAGCACAAAAAATTCGCTTCCAACGAAATATCTCCAGAACACAGAAAACACGCTTCCAACGAAATGACACCCTACTTCAAAAATTTGCTTCCATCGAAAAAAATGTAGAACACAAAAAATTCTCGTCCAACGATATTACCCCAGAAGACAAAAAAATTATTTTCCAACGAAATCTCCTGAGAATATAAATATTCGCTTCCAAAGATATCATCACAGAGCACAAAAAATTCGCTTCCAACGAAATCACCCTAGAATGCAAAAATTCACTTCCAACGAAATCACCCAAGAACACAAAAAATTCGCTTCCAAAGAAATGACTCCAGAGCACAGAAAAAATGCTTCCAATGAAATGACACCCTACTTCAAAATTTGCTTCCATCGAAAAAACTGGAGAACACAAAAATTCTCTTTCAACGACATTACGCCAGAGGACAAAAAATTCTTTTCCAACGAAATCTCCTGAGAACACAAATATTTGCTTTCAAAGATATCATGCCAGAGCACAAAAAATTCGCTTCCAACGAAATCACCCAAGAACGCAAAAATTCCCTTTTAAAGATATCACGCGAAAACACAAAAAATTCGCTTCCAAGGAAATTACTCCAGAATACAAAAAATTCGCTTGCCACGAAATCTCCTGAGAACACAAATATTCGATTCCAAAGAAATGAGCCCAGAGCACCAGAAATTTGATTCCAACGAAATGACTCCAGAGCACAGAAAACACGCTTCCAACGAAATGACCCACTTCAAAAATTTGATTCCATCGAAAAAACCGGAGATCACAAAAAATTCTCTTCCAATGACATTACCCCAGAAGACCAAAAATTCTTTTCCAAAGAAATCTCCTGAGAACACAAAAAATTCCCTTTCAACGAAATCACCCGAGAACACAAAAAATTCGCTTCCAACGAAATGACACCAGAATACAAAAAATTCCCTTGCAATGAAATCTCCTGAGAACACAAATATTCGCTTCCAACGAAATCACCCCAGAGCACAAAAAATTAGCTTCCAACGAAATGACTCCAGAGCACAGAAAACATGCTTCCAATGAAATGACCCCCTACTTCAAAAATTTGCTTCCATCGAAAAAACTGGAGAACACAAAAAATTCTCTTCTAAAGACATTACCCCAGAAGACAAAAAATTCTTTTCCAAAGAAATCTCCTGAGAACATAAATATTTGCTTCCAAAGATATAATCCCAGAGCACAAAAAAATCGCTTCCAATGAAATCACCCTAGAACGCAAAAATTCCCTTTCAACGAAATCACCCGAGAACACAAAAAATTCGCTTCCAAAGAAATGACTCCAGAATACAAAAAAATTCGCTTGCAATGAAATCTCCTGAGAACAAAAATATTCGCTTCCAACGAAATCACCCCAGAGCACAAAAAATTAGCTTCCAACGATATGACTCCAAGCACAGAAAACACGCTTCCAAAGAAATGACCCCCTACTTCAAAAATTTTCTTCCATCGCAAAAAATGGAGAACACAAAAAATTCTCGTCCAACGATATTACCCCAGAAGACAAAAAATTCCTTTCCAATGAAATCTCCTGAGAATATAAATATTCGCTTCCAAAGATATCATCCCAGAGCACAAAAAATTCGCTTCCAACAAAATCACCCTAGAACGCAAAAATTCCCTTTCAACGAAATCACCCGAGAACTCAAAAAATTCGCTTCCAACAAAATCACACCAGAGTACAAAAAATTTGCTTCCAATGAAATGACTCCAGACAACAGAAAACATACTTCCAACGAAATGACACCCTACTTCAAAAATTTGCTTCCATCGCAAAAACCGGAGAAGACAAAAAATTCTCTTCCAACAATATTACCCCAGAAGACAAAAAATTCTTTTCCAATGAAATCTCCTGAAAACATAAATATTCGCTTCCAAAGATATCATCCCAGAGCACAAAAAATTTGCTTACAACGAAATTACCCTAGAACACAAAAATTCCCTGTCAAAGAAACCACCCGAGAACCCAAAAAATTCGCTTCCAAAGAAATTACTCCAGAACAAAAAAAAATTCGCTTGCAACGAAATCTCCAGAGAATACAAATATTCGCTTCCAAAGATATCATTCCAGAGCACAAAAAATCATTTCAATGAAATCTCCCTAGAACGCAAATATTCCCTTTCAACGAAATCACCCGATAACCCAAAAAATTCGCTTCCAACGAAATCATCCCAGAGCACAAAAAATTCGCTTCCAATGAAATCACCCTAGAACACAAAAACTCCCTTTCAACGAAATCACCCGAGAAAACAAAAAATTCGCTTCCAACAAAATTACACCAGAACACAAAAAATTCGCTTTCAACGAAATTGTTCCAGAGCACAGAAAACATGCTTCCAACTAAATGACACGTTACTTCAAAATTTGTTTCCATCGAATAAACCGGAGAACACAAATAATTCTCTTCCAACGACATTACCCCAGAAGACAAAAAATTCTTTCCAACAAAATCTCCTGAGAACACCAATATTCGCTTCCCACGAAATCACCCCAGAGCACAAAAAATTCATTTCCAAAGAAATGACTCCAGAGCACAGAAAACACACTTCCTACAAAATGACCCCCTACTTCAAAAATTTGCTTCCATCGAAAAAACCGGAGAACACAAAAAATTCTCTTCCAACGATATTACCCCAGAAGACAAAAAATCCTTTTCCAACGAAATCTCCTCAGAACACCAATATTCGCTTCCAAAGATATCATCCCAGAGCACAAAACATTCGCTTCCAACAAAATTACACCAGAACACAAAAAATTGCTTGCAACGAAATCTCCTGAGAACACAAATATTTGCTTCCAAAGAAATCACCACAGAGCACCAAAAATTCGCTTCCAATGAAATGACTCCAGAGCACAGAAAACACGCTTCCAACGAAATGACCCCCTACTTCAAAAATTTGCTTCCATCGAAAAAACAGGAGAACACAAAAAATTCTCTTTCAACGATATTACCCCAGAAGACAACAAATTCGCTTCAAACGAAATCTCCTGAGAACACAAATATTAGCTTCCAAAGATATCATCCCAGAGAACAAAAAATTCGCTTCCAATGAAATCACCCTAGAACACCAAAAATTCCCTTTCAACGCAATCACCAGAGAACACAAAAAATTTTTGTCCAACGAAATTACCCAGAATAGCAAAAATTATTTCCAACAAAATAAACCCAGAGCACAAAAAATCGCTTCCAACGAAATCACCCTAGAACACAAAAAAATCCCTTTCAACGAAATCACCAGAGAACACAAAAACTTTTCGTCCAACGAAATTACCACAGAACAGAAAATATTCGCTTCCAATGAAATCACCCAGAGCACAAAAAATTCCCTTCCAACGAAATGACTCCAGAGCACAGAAAACACGCTTCCAAAGAAATGACCCCCTACTTCAAAAATTTACTTCCATCGAAAAAACCGGAGAACAGAAAAAACTCGCTTGCAACGAAATCTTCTGAGAACACAAATATTCGCTTCCAACGAAATCACCCTAGAACTCAAAAAATTCGCTTCCAAAGAAATGACTCCAGAGCACAGAAAACACGCTTCCAACGAAATGATCCCATACTTCAAAAATTTGCTTCCATCGAAATCACCCGAGAACACAAATAATTCGCTTCCAACGAAACTACCCAAGAACACAAAAAATTCTTTTCCAACGAAATCTGAGAACTCAAATGTTCGCTTCCAAAGAAATCACCCCAGAGCACAAAAAACTCGTTTCCAACGAAATGAATCCAGAGCACTGAAAACACGAATCCAACGAAATGATACCATACTTCCAAAATTTGCTTCCATCGAAATCACCCAAGAACACAAAAAATTCTCTTCCAACGAAATTACCCCAAAACACAAAAAATTCGCTTCCACCGAAATCTCCTGAGAACACAAATATTCGCTTCCAAAGAAAACTTCCCAGAGCACAAAAAAATTCGCTTCCAACAAAATCATCCTAGACCACAAAAAATTTCCTTTCAACGAAATCACCCGAGAACACAATGAATTCGCTTCCAACGAAATCAACCCAGATCAGAAATATTCGCTTGCAACGAAATGACTCCAGGGCACAGAAAACAAGCTTCTAACGAAATGACCCCCTACTTCAAATATTGGTTACATCGAAATCATCTGAGAACACAAAAAATTCGCTTCCAACGAAATTACCCCAGAACACAAAAAATTCGTTTGCAACTAAATCTCCAGAGAACACAAAAATTCGCTTCCAACCAAATGACTGCAGAGCACAGAAAACACGCTTCCAAAGAAATGAAGCGATATTTCAACAATTTGCTTCTATCGAAATCACCTGAGAACACAAAAAATTCGCTTCCCACAAAATGACCCCAGAACACTAAAAATTCACGGCCAAGGAAATCAACCAAGAACACAAAAAATTGGCTTCCAACGTAATACTCCAGAACACAAAAAATTCGCTCCCAACGAAATCACCCAAGAACACAAAAAATTCTCGTCCAAAAAATTACCCCAGAATAGAAAAAATTACTACCAACCAAAACAACCCAAAGCAGAAAAACTTCGCTTCCAACAAAATCACCCTAGAACACAAAAATTTCCTTTCAACAAAATCACCCGAGAACACAAAAAATTCGCTTCCACCGAAATAACCCAGAGCACAAAAAATTCCCTTCCAACGAAATGACTCCAGAGCACAGAAAACACGCTTCCAAAGAAATGACCCCCTACTTCAAAAATTTGCTTCCATCGAAAAAAATGGAGAACACAAAAAATTCTCATCCAATGATATTACCCCAGAAGACAAAAAATTCTTTTCCAAGGAAATCTCCTGAGAATATAAATATTCGCTTCCAAAGATATCATCACAGAGCACAAAAAATTTGCTTCCAACGAAATCACCCTAGAAGGCAAAATTTCACTTTCAACGACATCACCCGAGAACACAAAAATTCTCTTCCAACGAAATCACCACAGAGCACAAATAATTCGCTTCCAACGAAATCACTCCAGAGCACAGAAAACACGCTTCCAATGAAATGACCCCCTACTTAAAAAATTTGCTTTCATCGGAAAAACCGGAGAACAAAAAAATTCGCTTTCAACGAAATTACCCCACAACAGAAAAAATTCGCTTCCAACGAAATCACCCCAGAGACCAAAAAAGTCGCTTCCAATGAAATGACCTCAGATCACAGAAAACACGCTTCCAACGAAATGACAACCTACTTCAAAAAATTGCTTCCATTGATTAAACCGGAGAACACAAAAAATTCTCTTCAAACGACATTACCCCAGAAGACAAAAAATTCTTTTCCAACGAAATCTCCTGAGAACACAAATATTAGTTTCTAAAGATATCATCCCAGTGCAAAAAAAATCGCTTCCAACGAAATCACCCTAGAATGCAAAAATTCCCTTTCAACGAAATTATCCGAGAACCCAAAAAATTCGCTTCCAACGAAATCACCCCAGAGCACAAAAAATTCGCTTCCAACGAAATGACTCCAGAGCACAGAAAACACGCTTCCAACGAAATGACCCCCTACTTCAAAAAATTGCTTCCATCGAAAAAACCGGAGAACACAAAAAATTCTCTTCCAACGACATTACCCCAGAAGACAAAAAATTCTTTTCCAACGAAATCTCCTGAGAACACAAATATTCGCTTCCAAAGATATCATCCCAGAGCACAAAAAATTCGCTTCCAACAAAATCACCCTAGAACGCAAAAATTCCCTTTCAACGAAATCACCCGAGAACTCAAAAAATTCGCTTCCAACAAAATCACACCAGAGTACAAAAAATTTGCATCCAATGAAATGACTCCAGACAACAGAAAACATGCTTCCAACGAAATGACACCCTACTTCAAAAATTTGCTTCCATCGCAAAAACCGGAGAAGACAAAAAATTCTCTTCCAACGACATTACCCCATAGGACAAAAAATTCTTTTCCAATGAAATCTCCTGAGAACACAAATATTCGCTTCCCAAGAAATCTCCCCAGAGCACAAAAAATTCATTTCCAAAGAAATGACTCCAGAGCACAGAAAACACACTTCCAACGAAATGACCCCCTACTTCAAAAATTTGCTTCCATCGAAAAAACCGGAGAACACAAAAAATTCTCTTCCAACGATATTACCCCAGAAGACAAAAAATCCTTTTCCAACGAAATCTCCTGAGAACACCAATATTCGCTTCCAAAGATATCATCCCAGAGCACAAAACATTCGCTTCCAACAAAATTACACCAGAACACAAAAAATTGCTTGCAACGAAATCTCCTGAGAACACAAATATTCGCTTCCAAAGAAATCACCACAGAGCACCAAAAATTCGCTTCCAATGAAATGACTACAGAGCACAGAAAAGATGCTGCCAACGAAATGACACCCTATTTCAAAATTTGCTTCCATCGAAAAAACCGGTGAACACAAAAAATTCTCTTCCAACGATATTACCCCAGAAAACAAAAAATTCTTTTCCAACGAAATATGCCGAGAACACGAATATTCGCTTCCAAATATATCATCCCAGAACACATAGAATTCGCTTCAAACGAAATCACCCTAGAACACAATAATTCCCTTTCAAAGAAATAACCTGAGAACCCAAAAAATTCGCTTCCAAATAAATTACTCCAGAACACAAAAATTCGCTTGCAACGAAATCTCCAGAGAACACAAATATTCGCTTCCAACAAATCACTCCAGAGCACAAAAAATTCGCTTCCAACGACATGACTCCAGAGCACAGAAAACACTCTTCCAACAAAATGACCCCATAATTCAAAATTTGCTTCCATCGAAAAGACCGGAGAACACAAAAAATTCTCTTCTAACGATATTACCCCAGAAGACAAAAAATTCTTTTCCAATGAAATCTCCTGAGAACACAAATATTCCTTTCCAAGGATATCATCCCAGAGCACAAAAAATTCGCTTCCAATGAAATCACCCTAGAACACAAAAATTCCCTTTCAAAAAAATCACGCGAGAACACAAAAAATTCGCTTCCAATGAAATCACCCTAGAACACAAAAATTCCCTTTCAAAAAAATCACCCGAGAACACAAAAAATTCGCTTCCAACGAAATCACCCCAGAGCACAAAAAATTAGCTTCCAAAGAAATGACTCCAGAACACAGAAAACACCCATCGAACGAAATGACCCCGTAATTCTAAAATTTGCTTCCATCGAAAAAATCGGAGAACACAAAAAATTCTCTTCCAACGATATTACCCCAGAAGACAAAAAATTCTTTTCCAATGAAATCTCCTGAGAACACAAATATTGGCTTCCAATCTTATCATCCCAGAGCACAAAAAATTTGCTTCCAAAGAAATCACCCTAGAACACAAAAATTCTCTTCCAATGAAATCACATAAGAACACCAAAAATTCGTTTGCAACGAAATCTCCTGAGAACACAAATGTTCGCTTCCAACGATATCACCACAGAGTACAAAAAATTCGCTTCCAACAAAATGACTCCACAGCACAGAAAACATGCTTCCAACGAAATGACCCTCTACTTCAAAAATTTGCTCCATCGAAAAGACTGGAAAACACAAAAAATTCGTTTCTAACTAAATTACACCAGAACACAAATATTCGCTTCCAAAGATATCATCCCAGAGCACAAAAACTTCGCTTCCAAAGAAATCACTCTAGAACACAAAAATTCCCTTTCAACGAAATCACCAGAGAAAACAAAAAATTCGATTCCAAAGAAATCACCCCAGAACAGAAAAAATTAGCTTGCAATGAAATCTCCTGAGAGCACAAATATTCGCTTCCAACAAAATCACCCCAGAGCACAAAAAATTTGCTTCCAACGAAATGACTCCAGGGCACAGAAAACACGCTTCCAACGAAATGACCCCATACTTCAAATATTTGCTTCCATCGAAAAGACCGGAGAACACAAAAAATTCTTTTCTAAGTATATTACACCAGAAGACAAAAAATTCTTTTCCAACGAAATCTCCTGAGAACACAAATATTCGCTTCCAACGAAATCACCCCAGAGCACAAAAAATTAGCTTCCGACGAAATGACTCCTGAGCACAGAAAACACGCTTCCAACGAAATTACCAAAGAATAGAAAAAATTTCCTTCCATCGAAATCACCCCAGAACACAAAAAATTCGCTTCCAACGAAATCATGCTAGAACACAAAAAATTAGCTTTCAACGAAATCACCCGAGAACACAAAAAATTCGCATCCTATGAAATTACCCCAGTAGACAAAAAATTCACTTCCAACGAAATCACTACAGAACAGAAAAAATTCGCTTCCAACGAAATTACCCCCGAAGAAAAAAATTTCTTTTCCAACGAAATCTCCTGAGAAAACAAAATTCGCTTCCAAAGAAAACATCCCAGAGCACAAAAAATTCGCTTCCAACGAAATCACCCTAGAACACAAAAATTCCCTTTCACAAAATCACCCGAGAACACAAAAAATTCGCTTCCAACGAAATCACACTAGAACACAAATATTCCCTTTCAACGAAATCACCCGAGAACACAAAAAATTCGGTTCCACCAAAATTACCCCAGAACACAAAAAATTTGCTTGCAATGAAATCTTCTGAGAACACAAATATTCGCTTCCATCGAAATCACCCTAGAGCACAAAAAATTCGCTTCCAACGAAATCACCACAGAGTACAAAAAATTCGCTTTCAACGAAATGACTCCAGAGTACAGAAAACATGCTTCCAAAGAAATGACCCCCTACTTCAAAAATTAGCTTCCTTCGAAAAAACCGGAGAACACAAAAAATTCTCTTCCAACGATATTACCCCAGAAAACAAAAATTTCTTTTGCAACGAAATCTCCTGAGAACACAAATATTCGCTTCCAAAAAAATCATCCTACAGCAAAAAAAAATCATTTCAACGAAATCACCCTAGAACGCAGAAATTCCCTTTCAAGGAAATCACCCGAGAACACAAAAAATTGGCTTCAACGAAATGACTCCAGAGCATAGAAATCATGCGTCCAAGGAAATGACACCCTACTTCAAAATTTGCTTCCATCCAAAAAACCGGAGAACACAAAAAATTCGCTTCAAACGACATTACCCCAGAAGACAAAAAATTCTTTTCCAACGAAATCTCCTGGGAACACAAATATTCTCTTCCAAAGATATCATGCCAGAACACAAAAAAATCATTTCAAAGAAATCACCCCAGAACACAAAAATTCCCTTTCAACAAAATCACCCGAGAACCCAAAAAAATCACTTCCAACGAAATCACCTCAGAGCACAAAAAATTTGCTTCCAACGATGTCTCCAGAGCACAGAAAACACGCTTCCAACGAACTGACCCCCTACTTCAAAAATTTGTTTCCATCGAAAAAACAGGAGAACACAAAAAATTCTCTTCCAACGATATTACCCCAGAAGACAAAAAATTCTTTTCCAACGAAATCTCCTGAGAACACAAATATTCGCTTCCAAAGATATCATCCCAGAGCACAAAAAATTCGCTTCCAATGAAATCACCCTAGAACGCAAAAATTCCCTTTCAAGGAAATCACCCGAGAACACAAAAAATTCGCTTCCAACGAAATTACCCCAGAACACAAAAAATTCGCTTCCAACGAAATTTCCTGAGAACACAAATATTCGCTTCCAAAGATATCATCTCAGAGCACAAAAAATTCTCTTTGAATGAAATCACCCTAGAACACAAAAATTCCCTTTCAACGAAATCACCCGAGAAAAGAAAAAATTCGCTTCCAAAGAAATTATTCCAGAACACAAAAAATTCGCTTGCAACGAAATCTCCTGAGAACACAAATATTCGCTTCCAACGATATCATCTCAGAGCACAAAAATTCGTTTCCAACGAAATTACCCCAGAACACAAAAAATTCACTTGCAACGAAATCTCCTGAGAACACAAATATTCGCTTCCAACGAAATCACAACAGAGCACAAAAAATTCGCTTCCAACGAAATGACTGCAGAGCACAGAAAACACGCTTCCAACGAAATGACCCAATACTTCAAAAATTTCCTTCCATCGAAACAACCGGAGAACACAAAAAATTCGCTTCAAACGACATTACCCCAGAAGACAAAAAATTCTTTTCCAACGAAATCTCCTGAGAACACAAATATTCTCTTCCAAAGATATCATGCCAGAACACAAAAAAATAATTTCAAAGAAATCACCCCAGAACACAAAAATTCCCTTTCAACAAAATCACCCGAGAACCCAAAAAAATCACTTCCAACGAAATCACCTCAGAGCACAAAAAATTTGCTTCCAACGATGTCTCCAGAGCACAGAAAACACGCTTCCAACGAACTGACCCCCTACTTCAAAAATTTGTTTCCATCGAAAAAACAGGAGAACACAAAAAATTCTCTTCCAACGATATTACCCCAGAAGACAAAAAATTCTTTTCCAACGAAATCTCCTGAGAACACAAATATTCGCTTCCAAAGATATCATCCCAGAGCACAAAAAATTCGCTTCCAATGAAATCACCCTAGAACGCAAAAATTCCCTTTCAAGGAAATCACCCGAGAACACAAAAAATTCGCTTCCAACGAAATTACCCCAGAACACAAAAAATTCGCTTCCAACGAAATTTCCTGAGAACACAAATATTCGCTTCCAAAGATATCATCTCAGAGCACAAAAAATTCTCTTTGAACGAAATCACCCTAGAACACAAAAATTCCCTTTCAACGAAATCACCCGAGAAAAGAAAAAATTCGCTTCCAAAGAAATTATTCCAGAACACAAAAAATTCGCTTGCAACGAAATCTCCTGAGAACACAAATATTCGCTTCCAACGATATCATCTCAGAGCACAAAAATTCGTTTCCAACGAAATTACCCCAGAACACAAAAAATTCACTTGCAACGAAATCTCCTGAGAACACAAATGTTCGCTTCCAACGAAATCACAACAGAGCACAAAAAATTCGCTTCCAACGAAATGACTGCAGAGCACAGAAAACACGCTTCCAACGAAATGACCCAATACTTCAAAAATTTCCTTCCATCGAAACAACTGGAGAACACAAAAAATTCTCTTCCAACGATATTACCCCAGAAGACAAAAAATTCTTTTCCAATGAAATATCCTGAGAACACAAATATTCGCTTCCAACGATATCATCTCAGAGCACAAAAATTCGTTTCCAACGAAATTACCCCAGAACACAAAAAATTCACTTGCAACGAAATCTCCTGAGAACACAAATATTCGCTTCCAACGAAATCACAACAGAGCACAAAAAATTCGCTTCCAACGAAATGACTGCAGAGCACAGAAAACACGCTTCCAACGAAATGACCCAATACTTCAAAAATTTCCTTCCATCGAAACAACTGGAGAACACAAAAAATTCTCTTCCAACGATATTACCCCAGAAGACAAAAAATTCTTTTCCAATGAAATATCCTGAGAACACAAATATTCGCTTCCAACGATATCATCTCAGAGCACAAAAAATTTGCTTCCAACGAAATGACTCCAGAGCACAGAAAACATGCTTCCAAACAAATGAGCCCCTACTTAAAAAATTTGCTTTCATCGGAAACACCAGAGAACAGAAAAAATTCGCTTCGAACGATATTACCGCAGAACACAAAAAATTCGCTTGCAACGAAATCTCCTGAGAATACAAATATTCGCTTCCAAAGATATCATCACAGAGCACAAAAAATTCGATTCCAACGAAATCACCCAAGAATGCAAAAATTCCCTTTCAACGAAATCACCCGAGAACACAAAAAATTCGCTTCCAACGAAATTACCCCAGAACACAAAAAATTCACTTGCAACGAAATCTCCTGAGAACACAAATATTCGCTTCCAACGAAATCACAAAAAAGCACAAAAAATTCACTTCCAACGAAATGACTCCAGAGCACAAAAAATTCGCTTCCAATGAAATCACCCTAGAACGCAAATATTCCCTTTCAACGAAATCACCGGAGACCCAAAAAATTCGCTTCCAACGAAATCACCCTAGAAAGCAAATATTCCCTTTCAACGAAATCACCCGAGACCCAAAAAATTGGCTTCCAACGAAATCACCCCAGAGCACAAAAAATTTGCTTCCAATGAAATGACTGTTGAGCACAGAAAACACGCTTCCAAAGAAATGACCCCCTATTTCAAATATTTGCTTCCATCGAAAACCCGGAGAACACAAAACATTCTCTTCCAATGATAGTACCCGAGAAAACAAAAAATTCTTTTCCAACGAAATCTCCTGAGAACACAAATATTCGCTTCCAAAGATATCATCCCAGAGCCCAAAAAAATCATTTCAACGAAATCAACCTAGAACGCAAAAATTCCCTTTCAAGGAAATCACCCGAGAACACAAAAAAATTCGCTTCACCGAAATGACTCCAGAGCACAGAAATCATGCTTCCAACGAAATGACACCCTACTTCAAAATTTGCTTCCATCCAAAAAACCGGAGAACACAAAAAATTCGCTTCAAACGACATTACCTCAGGAGACAAAAAATTCTTTTCCAACGAAATCTCCTGGGAACACAAATATTCTCTTCCAAAGATATCATCCCAGAACACAAAAAAAATCATTTCAACGAAATCACCCCAGAACACAAAAATTCCCTTTCAACAAAATCACCCGAGAACCCAAAAAATTCGCTTCCAACGAAATCATCTCAGACCACAAAAAATTTGCTCCCAACGAAATGAGTCCTGAGCACAGAAAACGCGCTTCCAACGAAATGACCCCGTACTTCAAAAAATTGCTTCCATCGTAAAAACCGGAGAACACAAAAAATTCTGTTCCAACAATATTACCCCAGAAGACAAAATTCTTTTCCAACGAAATCACCTGAGAACACAAATATTCGCTTCCAAAGATATCATCCCAGAGCACAGAAAATTCGCTTCCAACGATATCACCCTAGAACACAAAAATTCCCTTTCAAAGAAATCACGTGAGAACACAAAAATTCGCTTCCAACAAAATTTCCCCAGAGCACAAAAAATTCGCTTCCAACGAAATGACTCCTGAGCACAGAAAACACGCTTCCAACGAAATGACCCCCTACTTCAAAACTTTGCTTCCATCGAAAAAACCGGAGAACATAAAAAATTCGCTTCCAACGACATTACCCCAGAAGACCAAAAATTCTTTTCCAAAGAAATCTCCTGAGAACACAAATATTCTCTTCCAAAGATATCATCCCAGAGCACATAAAAATCATTTCAACTTAATCACCCCAGAACACAAAAATTTCCTTTCAAAGAAATCACGCGAGAACACAAAAAATTCGCTTCTAACGAAATCACCCTAGAACACAAAAAATTCGCTTCCAACGAAATCACCCTAGAATACAAAAATTCCCTTTCAATGAAATCACCCGAGAACACAAAAAATTCGCTACCAACGAACAGACTCCAGAGCACAGAAAACACACTTCCAACGAAATGACCCCCTCCTTCAAAAATTTGCTTCAATCAAACAAACCGGAGAACACAAAAAAATTCATTTCCAAAGAAATGACCCCAGAACACAAAAAAATTCGCTTCCAACGAAATCTTCTGAGAACACAAATATTCACTTCTAAAGAAATCATCCCAGAGCACAAAAAAATCGCTTCCAAAAAAATCACCCTCGAACATAAAAAATTTCCTTTCAAAGAAATCACCCGAGAACACAAAAAATTCACGTCCAACGAAATTCCCCCAGAACACAAGAAATTCGCTTCCAACGAAATTACCCTAGAACACACAAATTTCGCTTCCAACAAAATCACCCCAGAGCACAAAAAATTCTCTTCCAATGAAATGACTCCAGAGCACAGAAAATACGCTTCCAAGGAAATGATCCCATACTTCAAAAATTGGCTTCCATCGAAATCACCCGAGAACACAAAAAATTCACTTCCAACGAAATTATCCCAGAACACAGAAAATGCGCTACCAACGAAATCACCCCAGAGCACAAAAAATTCGCTTACAACGAAATGACCCCAGAACACAAAAAATTCCCTTTCTAGGAAATCACCCGAGAACACAAAAAATTCGCTTCTAACGAAATCACTCCAGAGGACGAAAAATCGCTTCTAACGAAATGACTCCAGAGCACAGAAAACACGCTTCCAACGAAATGACCCCCTCCTTCAAAAATTTGCTTCCATCAAACAAACCAGAGAACACAAAAAATTCATTTCCAAAGAAATGACCCCAGAACACAAAAAATTCTCTTCCAATGAAATCTTCTGAGAACACAAATATTCACTTCTAAAGAAATCATCCCAGAGCACAAAAAATTCGCTTCCAACAAAATCACCCTAGAACACAAAAAAATCCCTTTCAACGAAATCACCCGAGAATACAAAAAATTCGCTTCCAACATAATCAACCCAGAGCACAAAAAATTCGCTTCCAACAAAATGACTCCAGAGCACAGAAAACACGCTTCCAATGAAATGACTCCAGAACACAAAAAATTTGGTTTCAACGAAATCACCCTAGAACATAAAAAATTCGCTTCCATCGAAATCACCATAGAAGACAAAAAATTCACTTCCAACCAAATCACTCCAGAGCACAAAAAATTTGCTTCCAACGAAATCAACCTAGAAAATAAAAAATTCCCTTTCAATGAAATTACCCCAGAACACAAAAAATTCGCTTGCAACGAAATCTCCTGAGAACACAAATATTTGCTTCCAAAGAAAACATCCCAGAGCACAAAAAATTCGCTTCCAACGAAATCACCCCAGAGCACAAAAAATTTGCTTCCAACGAAATGACTCCAGAGCACAGAAAACACGCTTCCAATGAAATGACCCCATACTTCAAATATTTGCTTCCATCGAAAAGACCGGAGAACACAAAAAATTCTTTTCTAAGTATATTACACCAGAAGACAAAAAATTCTTTTCCAACGAAATCTCCTGAGAACACAAATATTCGCTTCCAAGGATATCATCCCAGAGCACAAAAAATTTGCTTCCAACGAAATCACCCTAGAACACAAAAATTCCCTTTCAAAGAAATCACCCGAGAACAGAAAAAATTTGCTTCCAACGAAATCACCCCAGAGCACAAAAAATTAGCTTCCAAAGAAATGACTTCAGAACACAGAAAACACGCAACCAAGGAAATGACCCCCTACTTCTAAAATTTGCTTCCATCGAAAAAACCGGAGAACACAAAAAATTCTCTTCCAACGATATTACTCCAGAAGACAAAAAATTCTTTTCCAATGAAATCTCCTGAGAAAAAAAAATTCGCTTCCAAAGATATCATCCCAGAGCACAAAAAATTCGCTTTCAAAGAAATCACCCTAGAACACAAAAATTCCCTTCCAAAGAAATCACCCCAGAACACCAAAAATTCGCATACAACGAATACTCCTGAGAACACAAATATTCGCTTCCAATGAAATCATCCCAGAGCACAAAAAATTCGCATCCAACGAAATCACACTAGAACACAAAAATTCCCTTTCAACGAAATCACCCGAGAACACAAAAAATTCGCTTCCAAAAAAATCACCCCAGAACACAAAAAATTTGCTTGCAATGAAATCTCCTGAGAACACAAATATTAGCTTCCAAAGAAATCACCCCAGAGCACAAAAAATTAGCTTCCGACGAAATGACTCCTGAGCACAGAAAACACGCTTCCAACGAAATTACCAAAGAACAGAAAAAATTTCCTTCCATCGAAATCACCCCAGAACACAAAAAATTCGCTTCCAACGAAATCATGCTAGAACACAAAAACTTAGCTTTCAACGAAATCACCCGAGAACACAAAAAATTCGCATCCTATGAAATTACCCCAGTAGACAAAAAATTCACTTCCAACGAAATCACTCCAGAACAGAAAAAATTCGCTTCCAACGAAATTACCCACGAAGACAAAAATTTCTTTTCCAACGAAATCTTCTGAGAACACAAAATTCGCTTCCCAAGAAAACATCCCAGACCACAAAAAATTCGCTTCCAACGAAATCACCCTAGAAAACAAAAATTCCCTTTCACAAAATCAACCGAGAACACAAAAAATTCGCTTCCAACGAAATCACCCCAGAGTACAAAAAATTCGCTTCTAACAAAATGACTCCACAGCACAGAAAACACGCTTCCAACGAAATGACCCCATACTTCAAAAATTTCCTTCCGTCGAAAAGACCAGAAAACACTAAAAATTCTTTTCCAACGAAATTACATGAGAACACAAAAAATTCGTGTCCAACGAATTCTCCTGAGAACACAACTATTCTCGTCCAAAGAAATCACCCTAGAACACAAAAAATTCGTGTCCAACGAAATTGCCCCAGAACAGAAAATATGTACTTCCCACCAAATCAAACCAGAGCACAAAAAATTCCCTTCCAAAAAAATCACCCTAGAACTAAAATATTGGCTTCCTAAGAAATTTCCCCAGAACGGAAGAAATTTGCTTCCATCTAAATCACTCGGGATCACAAATATGTGCTTCTAAAGAAATAACCCTAAAACATGAAAAATTCGCTTCCATTGAAATCACCCGAGAACACAAGAAAAATCGCTTCCAAAGAAATCAGCCCAGAGCACGAAAAATTCGTTTCCAACGAAATGACTCCTGAGCACAGGAAACACGCTTCCAACGAAAGGACCCCCTACTTCAAAAATTTGCTTCCATCGAAAAAACCGGAGAAAATAAAAAATTCACTTCCAACGATATTACCCCAGAAGACAAAAAATTCTTTTCCAAAGAAATCTCCTGAGAACACAAATATTCACTTCCAAAGATATCATCCCAGAGCACAATAAGTTCGCTTCCAACGAAATCACCCTAGAACACAAAAATTCCCTTCCAACGAAATCACCCTAAAACACAAAAATTCCCTTTCAACGAAATCACCCAGGAACACAAAAAATTCGCTTCCAACGAAATGACACCCTACTTCAAAATTTGCTTCCATCGAAAAAACAGAGAAACACAAAAAATTTTCTTCCAACAACATTACCCCAGAAGACAAAAAATTCACTTGCAACGAAATATCCTAAGAACACAAATATTGACTTCCAACGAAATCACCCCAGAGCACAAAAAATTTGATTCGAACGAAATGACTCCAGAGCACAGAAAACAAGCTTCCAAAGAAATGACCCCATACTTCAATAATTTGCTTCCATCGAAAAAACCGGAGAACACAAAACATTCTCTTCCAACGATATTACCCCAGAAAACAAAAAATTCTTTTCCAACGAAATCTCCTGAAAACACAAACATTCGCTTCCAAAGATATCATCCCAGAGCACAAAAACATCATTTCAATGAAATCAACCTAGAACGCAAAAATTCCCTTTCAAGGAAATCACCCGAGAACACAAAAAATTCGTTTCAACGAAAAGACTCCAGAGCACAGAAATCATGCTTCCAACGAAATGACACCCTACTTCAAAATTTGCTTCCATCCAAAAAACCAGAGAACACAAAATATTCGCTTCAAACGACATTACACCAGAAGACAAAAAATTCTTTTCCAACGAAATCTTCTGAGAACACAAATATTTGCTTCCAAAGATATCATCCCAGAGCACAAATAATTCGCTTTCAACAAAATCACCCGAGAACACAAAAATTCCCTTTCAACGCAATCACGCGAGAACACAAAAAATTTGGTTCCACCAAAATTACCCCAGAACACAAAAAATTCGCTTGCAATAAAATCTTCTGAGAACACAAATATTCGCTTCCATCGAAATCACCCTAGAGCACAAAAAATTCGCTTCCAACGAAATCACCACAGAGTACAAAAAATTCGCTTTCAACGAAATGACTCCAGAGTACAGAAAAAATGCTTCCAAAGAAATGACCCCCTACTTCAAAAATTAGCTTCCTTCGAAAAAACCGGAGAACACAAAAATTCTCTTCCAACGATATTACCCCAGAAAACAAAAAAATTCTTTTGCAACGAAATCTCCTGAGAACACAAATATTCGCTTCCAAAGAAATCATCCTAGAGCAAAAAAAAATCATTTCAACGAAATCACCCTAGAACGCAGAAATTCCCTTTCAAGGAAATCACCCGAGAACACAAAAAATTGGCTTCAACGAAATGACTCCAGAGCATAGAAATCATGCGTCCAAGGAAATGACACCCTACTTCAAAATTTGCTTCCATACAAAAAACCGGAGAACACAAAAAATTCGCTTCAAACGACATTACCCCAGAAGACAAAAAATTCTTTTCCAACGAAATCTCCTGGGAACACAAATATTCTCTTCCAAAGATATCATGCCAGAACACAAAAAAATCATTTCAAAGAAATCACCCCAGAACACAAAAATTCCCTTTCAACAAAATCACCCGAGAACCCAAAAAAATCACTTCCAACAAAATCACCTCAGAGCACAAAAAATTTGCTTCCAACGATGTCTCCAGAGCACAGAAAACACGCTTCCAACGAACTGACCCCCTACTTCAAAAATTTGTTTCCATCGAAAAAACAGGAGAACACAAAAAAATTCTCTTCCAACGATATTACCCCAGAAGACAAAAAATTCTTTTCCAACGAAATCTCCTGAGAACACAAATATTCGCTTCCAAAGATATCATCCCAGAGCACAAAAAAATCGCTTCCAATGAAATCACCCTAGAACGCAAAAATTCCCTTTCAAGGAAATCACCCGAGAACACAAATATTCGCTTCCAACGAAATCACAACAGAGCACAAAAAAGTCGCTTCCAACGAAATGACTGCAGAGCACAGAAAACACGCTTCCAACGAAATGACCCAATACTTCAAAAATTTCCTTCAATCGAAACAACTGGAGAACACAAAAAATTCTCTTCCAACGATATTACCCCAGAAGACAAAAAATTCTTTTCCAATGAAATATCCTGAGAACAAAAATATTCGCTTCCAACGATATCATCTCAGAGCACAAAAAATTTGCTTCCAACGAAATGACTCCAGAGCACAGAAAACATGCTTCCAAACAAATGAGCCCCTACTTAAAAAATTTGCTTTCATCGGAAACACCAGAGAACACAAAAAAATCGCTTCGAACGATATTACCCCAGAACACAAAAAATTCGCTTGCAACGAAATCTCCTGAGAATACAAATATTCGCTTCCAAAGATATCATCAAAGAGCACAAAAAATTCGATTCCAACGAAATCACCCAAGAATGCAAAAATTCCCTTTCAACGAAATCACCCGAGAACACAAAAAATACGCTTCCAACGAAATTACCCCAGAACACAAAAAAATCACTTGCAACGAAATCTCCTGAGAACACAAATATTCGCTTCCAACGAAATCACAAAAAAGCACAAAAAATTCACTTCCAACGAAATGACTCCAGAGCACAAAAAATTCGCTTCCAATGAAATCACCCTAGAACGCAAATATTCCCTTTCAACGAAATCACCGGAGACCCAAAAAATTCGCTTCCAACGAAATCACCCTAGAAAGCAAATATTCCCTTTCAACGAAATCACCCGAGACCCAAAAAATTGGCTTCCAACGAAATCACCCCAGAGCACAAAAAATTTGCTTCCAATGAAATGACTGTTGAGCACAGAAAACACGCTTCCAAAGGAATGACCCCCTATTTCAAATATTTGCTTCCATCGAAAACCCGGAGAACACAAAACATTCTCTTCCAATGATATTACCCGAGAAAACAAAAAATTCTTTTCCAACGAAATCTCCTGAGAACACAAATATTCGCTTCCAAAGATATCATCCCAGAGCCCAAAAAAATCATTTCAACGAAATCAACCTAGAACGCAAAAATTCCCTTTCAAGGAAATCACCCGAGAACACAAAAAAATTCGCTTCACCGAAATGACTCCAGAGCACAGAAATCATGCTTCCAACGAAATGACACCCTACTTCAAAATTTGCTTCCATCCAAAAAACCGGAGAACACAAAAAATTCGCTTCAAACGACATTACCACAGGAGACAAAAAATTCTTTTCCAACGAAATCTCCTGGGAACACAAATATTCTCTTCCAAAGATATCATCCCAGAACACAAAAAAAATCATTTCAACGAAATCACCCCAGAACACAAAAATTCCCTTTCAACAAAATCACCCGAGAACCCAAAAAATTCGCTTCCAACGAAATCACCTCAGAGCACAAAAAATTTGCTCCCAACAAAATGACTCCTGAGCACAGAAAACGCGCTTCCAACGAAATGACCCCGTACTTCAAAAAATTGCTTCCATCGTAAAAACCGGAGAACACAAAAAATTCTGTTCCAACGATATTACCCCAGAAGACAAAATTCTTTTCCAACGAAATCACCTGAGAACACAAATATTCGCTTCCAAAGATATCATCCCAGAGCACAGAAAATTCGCTTCCAACCAAATTACCCTAGAACACACAAATTTCGCTTCCAACAAAATCACCCCAGAGCACAAAAAAATTCTCTTCCAATGAAATGACTCCAGAGCACAGAAAACACGCTTCCAAGGAAATGATCCCATACTTCAAAAATTGGCTTCCATCGAAATCACCCGAGAACACAAAAAATTCACTTCCAACGAAATTATCCCAGAACACAGAAAATGCGCTACCAATGAAATCACCCCAGAGCACAAAAAATTCGCTTACAACGAAATGACCCCAGAACACAAAAAATTCCCTTTCTAGGAAATCACCAGAGAACACAAAAAATTCGCTTCTAACGAAATCACTCCAGAGGACAAAAAATCGCTTCTAACGAAATGACTCCAGAGCACAGAAAACACGCTTCCAACGAAATGACTCCAGAACACAAAAAATTTGGTTTCAACGAAATCACCCTAGAACATAAAAAATTCGCTTCCAACGAAATCAACCCAGAGCAAAAAAAATTCGCTTCCAATGAATTGACTCCAGAGCTCCGAAAACATGCTTCCAACGAAATGACCTCCTACTTCAAAAATTTACTTCCATCGAAAAAACAGGAGAACAGAAAAAATTCGCTTGCAACGAAATCTTCTGAGAACACAAATATTCGCTTCCAACGAAATCTCCCCAGAACACAAAATATTCGCTTCCAACGAAATCACCCCAGAACACAAAAAATTTGCTTCCAACGAAATGACCCCAGAATAGAAAAAATTCGCTTGCAACGAAATCTCCTGAGAACACAAATATTCGCTTCCAAAAACATCCCAGAGCACAAAAAATTCGCTTCCAACGAAATCACCCCAGGACACCAAAATTTCCCTTTCAACGAAATCACCCCAGAACACAAAAAATTCGCTTCCAACGAAATGACTCCCTACTTCAAAAATTTCCTTCCATCGAAAAGTCCTGAGAGCACAAAAATTTCTATTCCATCGAAATTACCCCAGAACACAAAAAATTCGCTTCCAACGAAATCTCCTGAGAACACAAACATTCTCTTCCAAAGAAAACATCCCAGAGCACAAAAAATTCGCTTCCAACAAAATGACTCCAGAGCACAGAAAACACGCTTCCAAAGAAGTGACTCCAAAACACAAAAAATTCACTTTTAACGAAATCACCCTCGAACATAAAAAATTCGCTTCCATCGAAATCACCATAGAAAACAAAAAATTCGCTTCCAACCAAATCACTCCAGAGCACAAAAAATTTGCTTCCAACGAAATCACCCTAGAACATAAAAAATTCCCTTTCAATGAAATTACAACAGAACACAAAAAATTCACTTGCAACGAAATCTCTTGAGAACACAAATATTCGCTTCCAAATAAAACATCCCAGAGCACAAAAAATTCGCTTCCAACAAAATGACCCCAGAACACAAAAAATTCCCTTTCAAGGAAATCACACGAGAACACAGAAAATTTGCTTCCAATGAAATCACTCCAGAGGACAAAAAATTCGCTTCTAACGAAATGACTCGAGAGCACAGAAAACACGCTTCCAACGTAATGACCCCCTCCTTCAAAAATTTGCTTCCGTCAAACAAACCAGAGAACACAAAAAATTCATTTCCAAAGAAATGACCCCAGAACACAAAAAAATTCGCTTCCAATGAAATCTTCTGAGAACACAAATATTCACTTCTTAAGAAATCATCCCAGAGCACAAAAAATTCGCTTCCAACAAATTGACTCCAGAGCACAGAAAACATGCTTCCACTGAAATGACCCCAGGACACAAAAATTTCGCTTTCAACGAAATCACCCTAGAACATAAAATATTGGCTTCCATCGAAATCACCATAGAAGACAAAAAATTCGCTTCCTACGAAATCACCACAGAAGACAAAAAATTCGCTTCCAACGAAATCACCGTAGAACATAAAAAATTCCCTTTCAATGAAATTACCCCAGAACACAAAAAATTCGCTTGCAACGAATTCTCCTGAGAACACAAAAATTCGCCTCCAACGAAATCACCCTAAAACATAAAAAATTCGCTTCCATCGAAATCACCACAGAAGACAAAAAATTCGCTTCCAACCAAATCACCCCAGAGCACAAAAAAATTCGCTTCGAACGAAATCACCCAGAGCAGAAAAAATTCGCTTCCAACGAAATGACTCCAGAGCACAGAAAACACGCTTCCAACGAAATGACCAGATATTTCAAAAATTTGCTTCCATTGAAATCACCCAAGAACACAAAAAATTTGCGTCCAAAGAAATTACCCCAGAACACAAAAAATTCGCTTCCAACGAAATCTCCTGATAACACAAATATTCGCTTCCAAAGAAATCATCCCAGAGCACAAAAAAATTCGCTTCCAACAAAATCACCCTAGAACACAAAAAATTCGCTTTCAACGAAATCACCCGAGAACACTAAAATTCACTTCCAACAAAATTACCACAGAACAGAAAAAATTTGCTTCCATCGAAATCACCCCAGAACACAAAAATTCGCTTCCAAAGCAATCACGCTAGAACACAAAAAATGAGCTATAAACGAAATCACCTGAGAACACAAAAAATTCGCTTCCAACAAAATCACCACAGAGCACAAAATATTCGCTTCCAATGAAATTACTCCAAAGCACAGAAAACATGCTTCCAATGAAAGGACCCCAGAACACAAAAAATTCCCTCGCAACGAAATCACCCTACAACATAAAAAAATCGATTTCAACGAAATCACCCGAGAACACAAAAAATTTGCTTCCAACGAAATTACCCCAGAATACAAAAAATTTGCTTGCAACGAAATCTTCCGAAAAACACATATATTCGCTTCCAACGAAATAAACTCAGAACACAAAAAATTCGCTTCCAACGAAGTGACTCCAGAGCACAGAAAACACGCTTCCAAAGAAATGACCTGATATTTCAAAAATTTGCTTCCATCGAAAAAACTGGAGAACACAAAAAAATCTCTTCCAACGATATTACCACAGAAGACAAAAAATTCTTTTCCATCGAAATCTCCTGAGAACACAAATATTTGCTTCCAAAGATATCATCACAGAGTAGAAAAAAATCGCTTCCAAAGAAATCACCCTAGAACACAAAAATTCCCTTTCAACGAAATCCCCCGAGAACACAAAAAATTTGCTTCCAAAGATATGACTCCAGAGCACAGGAAGCATGCTTCCAATGAAATGACCCCTGAACACAAAAAATTCGCCTCCAACGAAATCACCCTAAAACATAAAAAATTCCCTTCCATCGAATTCACCACAGAAGACAAAAAATTCGCTTCCAACACAATCACGCTAGAACACAAAAAAATGAGCTATAATCGAAATCACCTGAGAACACAAAAAATTCGCTTCCAAAACTATCACCAGAGAGCACAAAATATTCACTTCCAATGAAATGACTCCAAAGCACAGAAAACATGCTTCCAATGAAAGGACCCCAGTACACAAAAATTCGCTTCCAACGAAATCACCCCAGAACACAAAAAATTCGCTTCCAACGAAATGACTCCAGAGCACAGAAAAAACGCTTCCAACGCAATTACCCCCTACTTCAAAAATTTGTTTCCATCGAGATCACCTGAGAACACAAAAAATTCTCTCTCAACGAAATTACCCCTGAACACAAAAAATTCGCTTGCAACGAAATCTCCTGAGAACACAAATATTGGCTTCCAACGAAATCACCCCAGAGCACAAAAAATTGGCTTCCAAAGAAATGACTCCAGAGCATAGAAAAAACGCTTCCAAAGAAATGACCCCCTACTTCAAAAATTTGCTACCATCGAAAAGTCCGGAGAACACAAAAAATTCTCTTCCAACGATATTACCCCAGGAGACAAAAAATCCTTTTCCTACGAATTCTCTTGAGAAAACAAATATTCGTCTCAAAATTATCATCCCAGAGCAAAAAATTTGCTTCCAACGAAATCACCCTAGAATACAAAAAATCCCTTTCAATGAAATCACCCGAGAACACAAAAAATTCGCTTCCAATGAAATCAACCCAGAACACAAAAAATTCGCTTGCAACGAAATCTCCTGAGAACACAAAAATTCGCTTTCAACGAAATCACCCAAGAACACAAAATATTCACTTCCAACGAAATGACTCCAGAGCACAGAAAACACGCTTCCAAAGAAATGACCCCCTACTTCAAAAATTTGCTTCCATCGAAAAGACCAAAGAACACAAAAAATTCTCTTCCAACGATATTACCCCAGAAGACAATAAATTCTTTTCCAACGAAATCTCCTGAGAACACAAATATTCGCTTCCAAAGATATCATCCCAGAGCACAAAAAATTCGCTTCCAACGAAATCACCCCAGAGCACAAAAAATTGGCTTCCAAAGAAATGACTCCAGAGCATAGAAAACACGCTTCCAACGAAATGACCCCTTACTTCAATAATTTGCTACCATGGAAAAGACCAGAGAACCCAAAAAATTATCTTCCACCGATATTACCCTAGGAGAAAAAAAATTATTCTCCAAAGTATTCTCCTGAGAAAACAAATATTCGCTCTCAAAATTATCATCCCAGAGCACAAAAAATTCACTTCCAACGAAATCAACATAGAACACAAAAATTCCCTTTCAAAGAAATCACCCGAGAACACAAAAAATATGCTTCCAACGAAATTAGCACAGAACAGAAAAAATTTGCTTCCATCGTAATCACCCGAGAACACAAAAAATTCGCTTCCAACGAAATCAACCCAGAACACAAAAAATTCGCTTGCAACGAAATCTCCTGAGAACACAAAAATTCACTTCCAAAGAAATCACCACAGAGCACAAAAAATTCGCTTCCAACGAAATGACTACAGAGCACAGAAAGCACGGTTCCAATGAAATGACCCCCGAACACAAAAAATTCGCCTCAAACGAAATCACCCCAGAGCACAAAAAATTCACTTCCAACGAAATGACTCCAGAGCACAGAAAACACGCTTCCAACGAAATGACTGCCTACTTCAAAAATGTGCTTCCATCCAAAAAACCGGAGAAAACAAAAAATTTGCTTCCAACGATGTTACCCCAGAAGACAAAAAATTCTTTTCCAGCAAAATCTCCTGAGAACACAAATATTCGCTTCCAAAGATATCATAACAGAGTAGAAAAAATTCGCTTCCAACGAAATCACCCTAGAACACAAAAATTCCCTTTCAAAGAAATCACACGAAAACACAAAAAATTCGCTTCCAACGAAATTAGCGCAGAACAGAAAAAATTTGCTTCCATCGAAATCACCCGAGAACACAAAAAATTTGCTTCCAACAAAATCAACCCAGAACACAAAAAATTCGCTTGCAACGAAATCTCCTGAGAACACAAAAATTCACTTCCAACGAAATCACCACAGAGCACAAAAAATTCGCTTCCAACGATATTACCCCAGAAGACAAAAAATTCTTTTCCAGCGAAACCTCCTGAGAACACAAATATTCGCTTCCAAAGATATCATCCCAAAGCACAAAAAATTCGCTTCCAAAGAAATCACACAAGAACACAAAAATTCCCTTTCAACGAAATCACCTGAAAACACAAAAAATTCGCTTCCAACGAAATTACCACAGAACAAAAAAAATTTGCTTCCATCAAAATCACCCGAGAACACAAAAAATTCGCTTCCAACGAAATCACGCTAGAACACAAAAAAAACTCTTCCAACGATATTACCCCACAAGACCAAAATTCTTTTCCAACGAAATCTCTGGAGAACACAAATATTCACTTCCAAAGATATCATCCCAGAGCACAAAAAATTCGCTTCCAACGAAATCACCCTAAAACACAAAAATTCCCTTTCTAAGAAATCACCTGAGAATACAAAAAATTCGCTTCCAACGAAATCACCCCAGAGCACAAAAAATTCGCTTCCAATGAAATGACTCCAGAGCACAGAACAAACTCTTCAAACGAAATGACCCCATACTTCATAAGATTGCTTGCATCGAACAAACCGGAGAACACAAAAAATTCTCTTCCAACCATATTACCCCAGAAGACAAAAAATTCTTTTCCAATGAAATCTCCTGAGAACACAAATATTCGCTTCCAAAGATATCATCCCAGCGCACAAAAAATTCGCTTCCAAAAAAATCAACCTAGAACACAAAAATTCCCTTTCAATGAAATCACCCGAGAACACAAAAAATTCGCTTCCAACGAAATGACTCCAGAGCACAGAAAACAGGCTTCCAATGAAATGACCCCAGAACACAAAAAATTCCCTTCCAACAAAATCACTCTAGAACATAAAAAAATCGCTTCCATCGAAATCACCTCAGAAGACAAAAAATTCGCTTCCAACCAAATCACCCCAGAGCACAAAAAATTCACTTCCAACGAAATCAACCTAGAACACAAAAATTCCATTTCAACGAAATCACCCGAGAACACAAAAAATTGACTCCAACGAAATTACCAAAGAAGACAAAAATTTCTTTAAAAACGAAATCAACTGAGAACACAAATATTCGCTTCCAGATATATCATACCAGAGAATGAAAATTTCGCTTCCAACGAAATCATGCCAGAACACAAAAATTCGCTTCCAACGAAATCTTCTGAGAACACAAATATTCGCTTCCAACGAAATCACCCCAGAGTACAAAAAATTGGCTTCCAACGAAATGACTCCAGAGCACAGAAAACACACTTCCAACGAAATCACCCGAGAACAGAAAAAATTTTCTTTCAACGAATTCACCCGAGAACACAACAAATTCGCTTCCAACGAAATGATCCCATATTTCAAAAATTTGCTTCCATCGAAATCACCTGAGAACAGAAAAAATTCTCTTCCAACGAAATTACCCCAGAACACAAAAAATTCGCTTCCAACGAAATCACCCCAGAGCACAAAAAATTGGCTTCCAAAGAAATGACTCCAGAGCATAGAAAAGACGCTTCCAACGAAATGACCCCATACTTCAAAAATTTGCTACCATCGATATCACCCCAGAACACAAAAAATTCGTTTCCAATGAAATTACCACAGAACACAAAAAATTCGCTTCCAACGAAATCAGCCCAGAACACAAAAAAATTCGCTTCCAAAGAAATCTTCTGAGAACACAAATATTCGCTTCCAACGAAATCACCCCAGAGTACAAAAAATTGGTTTCCAACGAAATGACTCCAGAGCACAGAAAACACGCTTCCAACAAAATCACCCGAGAACAGAAAAAATTTGCTTTCAACGAATTCACCCAAGAACACAACAAATTCGCTTCCAACGAAATGACCCCCTACTTCAAAAATTTGCTTCCATCGAAAAGACCGGAGAACACAAAAAATTCTCTTCCAACGATATTACCTCAGAAGACAATAAATTCTTTTCCAACGAAATCTCCTGAGAACACAAATATTCGCTTCCAAAGATATCATCCCAGAGCACAAAAAATTTGCTTCCAACAAAATCACCCTAGAACACAAAAATTCCCTTTCAACGAAATCACCCAAGAACACAAAAAATTCGCTTCCAACGAAATGACTCCAGAGCACAGAAAACATGCCTCCAACAAAATGATCCCATACTTCAAAAATTTGCTTCCATGGAAATCACCCGAGAACACAAAAAAATTAACTTCCAAAGAAATTACCCCCGAAGACAAAAATTTCTTTTCCAACGAAATCTACTGAGAACACAATTATTCGCTTCCAAAGATATCATCCCAGACCACAAAAAATTCGCTTGCAACGAAATGATCCCATACTTCAAAAATTTGCTTCCATCGAAATCACCCGAGAACAGAAAAAATTCGCTTCCAACGAAATTACCCCAGGACACAAAAAATTCGCTTCCAACGAAATCACCCCAGAACACAAAAAATTCGCTTCCAACGAAATTACCGCAGGACACAAAAAATTCGCTTCCAACGAAATCAGCCCAGAACACAAAAAAATTCGCTTCCAAAGAAATCTTCTGAGAACACAAATATTCGCTTCCAACGAAATCACCCCAGAGTACAAAAAATTGGTTTCCAACGAAATGACTCCAGAGCACAGAAAACACGCTTCCAACAAAATCACCCGAGAACAGAAAAAATTTGCTTTCAACGAATTCACCCAAGAACACAACAAATTCGCTTCCAACGAAATGACCCCCTACTTCAAAAATTTGCTTCCATCGAAAAGACCGGAGAACACAAAAAATTCTCTTCCAACGATATTACCTCAGAAGACAATAAATTCTTTTCCAACGAAATCTCCTGAGAACACAAATATTCGCTTCCAAAGATATCATCCCAGAGCACAAAAAATTTGCTTCCAACAAAATCACCCTAGAACACAAAAATTCCCTTTCAACGAAATCACCCAAGAACACAAAAAATTCGCTTCCAACGAAATGACTCCAGAGCACAGAAAACATGCCTCCAACGAAATGATCCCATACTTCAAAAATTTGCTTCCATGGAAATCACCCGAGAACACAAAAAAATTAACTTCCAAAGAAATTACCCCCGAAGACAAAAATTTCTTTTCCAACGAAATCTACTGAGAACACAATTATTCGCTTCCAAAGATATCATCCCAGACCACAAAAAATTCGCTTGCAACGAAATGATCCCATACTTCAAAAATTTGCTTCCATCGAAATCACCCGAGAACAGAAAAAATTCGCTTCCAACGAAATTACCCCAGGACACAAAAAATTCGCTTCCAACGAAATCACCCCAGAACACAAAAAATTCGCTTCCAACGAAATTACCGCAGGACACAAAAAATTCGCTTCCAACGAAATCACCCCAGAACACAAAAAATTCGCTTCCAACGAAATGACTCCAGAGCACAGCAAACACGTTTCCAAAGAAATGACCCCATACTTCAAAAATTTGCTTCCATCGAAAAGACCGGAGAACACAAAAAATTCTCTTCCAACGATATTACCCCAGAAGACAAAAAATTCTTTTCCAACGAAATCTCCTGATAACACAAATACTTGCTTCCAAAATATCTTCCCAGGGCACAAAAACTTCTCTTCAAAAAAAATCACCCTAGAACACAAAAATTCCCTTTCAAGGAAATCACCTGAGAACACAAAAAATTCGCTTGCAACGAAATCTCCTGAGAACATAAATATTCGCTTCCAACGAAATCACCACAGAGCACAAAAAATTTGCTTCCAACGAAATGACTCCAGAGCACAGAAAACACGCTTCCAACTAAATGACCACCTATTTCAAAAATTTGCTTCCATCGAAAAGTCCGCAGAACACAAAAAATTCTCTTCCAACAATATTACCCAGAACACAAAAAATTCGTTTCCAACGAATTCTCCTGGGAACACAAATGTTTGCTTCCAAAAAATCATACCAGAGCACAAAAAAATTTGCTTCCAACGAAATCACCCTAGAACACAAAAAATTCCCTTTCAATGAAATCTCCCGAGAACACAAAAAAATTCACGTCCAACGAAATTACCACAGAACAGAAAAAATTTCCTTCCATCGAAATCACCCCAGAACACAAAAAATTCGCTTCCAAGGAAATCATGCTAGAACACAAAAAATCAGTTTTCAACGAAATAACCGAAGAACACAAAAAATTCGCTTCCAACGAAATTACCCCAGAAGACAAAAAATTCGCTTCCAACGAAATCACCTCAGAACACAAAAAATTCACCTCCAACGAAATGACTCCAGAGCACAGAAAACATGCTTCCAACGAAATGATCCCATACTTCAAAAATATGCTTCCATCGAAATCACCCAAGAACACAAAAATTCGCTTCCAACGAAATTACCCCCGAAGACAATAATTTCTTTTCCAACGAAATCTCCTGAGAACACAAATATTCGCTTCTAAAGATACCATCCAAGAGCACAACAAATTCGCTTCCAACGAAATCACACAAGAACACAAAAATTCCCTTTCAACGAAATAACGCGAGATCACAAAAAATTAGGTTCCAACGAAATTACCCCAGAACACAAAAAATTCGCTTGCAATGAAATCTCCTGAGAACACAAATATTCGCTTCCATCGAAATCACACCAGAATACAAAAAATTCGCTTCCACCGAAATGACTCCAGAGCACAGAAAACATGCTTCCAACGAAATGACCCCCTACTTCAAAATTTTGCTTCGATCGAAAAAACCGGAGAACACAAAAAATTCTCTTCCAACGACATTACCCCAGAAGACAAAAAATTCTTTTCCAATGAAATCTCATGAGAACACAAATATTCGCTTCCAAAGATATCAACCCAGAGCACAAAAAATTTCCTTCCAACGAAATCACCCTAGAACACAAAAATTCCCTTTCAACGATATCACCCGAGAACACAAAAAATTCGCTTCTAACGAAATCACCCCAGAGCACAAAAAATTCGCTTCCAATAAAATGACTACAGAGCAATGAAAACACGCTTCCAACGAAATGACCCCATACTTCAAAAATTTCCCTCCATCGAAAAAACCGGAGAACACAAAAAATTCTCTTCCAACGATATTACCCCAGAAGAAAAAAAACTCTTTCCAACGAAATGTCCTGAGAACACAAATATTCGCTTCCAAAGATATCATCCCAGAGCACAAAAAAATCATTTCAACGAAATCACCCTAGAACGCAAAAATTCCCTTTCAACAAAATCACCCGAAAAACCAAAAAATTTGCTTCCAACGAAATTACCCTAGAACACAAAAATTCCCTTTCAATGAAATCACCCGCGAACACAAAAAATTCGCTTCCAACGAAATGACTCCAGAGCACAGAAAACATGCTTCCAACGTAATGACCCCCTACTTCAAAATTTTCTTCCATAGAAAAAACCGGAAAACACAAAAAATTCTCTTCCAACGACATTACCCCATAAGACAAAAAATTCTTTTCCAGCGAAATCTCCTGAGAACACAAATATTCGATTACAACGAAATCACCCCAGAACACAAAAAATTCGCTTCCAACGAAATGACTCCAGAGAACACAAAACATGCTTCCAATGAAATGACCCCTACTTCAAAAATTTGCTTCCATCGAAAAAGCCGAGGACACAAAAAATTCTATTCCAACGATATTAACCCAGAAGACAAAAAATTCTTTACCCACAAAATCTCCTGAGAACACAAAATTTGTTTCAAAAGATATCATCCCAGAGCACAACAAATTCGCTTCCAACGAAATGACCCAAGAAAACAAAAAATTCGCTTGCAATGAAATCTCCTGAGAACACAAATATTCGCTTCCATCGAAATCACCCCAGAGCACAAAAAATTCGCTTCCACCGAAATGACTCCAGAGCACAGAAAACACGCTTCCAACGAAATGACCCCCTTCTTCAAAAATTTCCTTCGATCGAAAAAACCGGAGAACACAAAAAATTCTCTTCCATCGACATTACCCCGGAAGACAAAAAATTCTTTTCCAATGAAATCTCCTGAGAACACAAATATTCGCTTCCAAAGATATCGTCCCAGAGCACAAAAAAATCATTTCAACGAAATCACCCTAGAACTCAAAAATTCCCTTCCAACGAAATCACCTGAGAACACAAAAAATTCTCTTCCAATGAAATTACCCCAGAATACAAAAAATTCACTTGCAACGAAATCTCCTGAGAACACAAATATTCGCTTCCATCGAAATCATCCCAGAGCACAAAAAATTCTAATCCACCGAAATGAATCCAGAGGACAGAAAATATGCTTCCAACGAAATGACCACCTACTTCAAAAATTTGCTTCGATCGAAAAAACCGGAGAACACAAAAATTCTCTTCCAACGACATTACCCCAAAAGACAAAAAATTCTTTTCCAAAGAAATCTCCTGAGAACACAAATATTCGCTTCCAAAGATATCATCCCCGAGCACAAAAAATTTGCTTCCAAGGAAATCACCCTAGAACACAAAAATTCCCTTTCAACGATATCACCCGAGAACACAAAAAATTCGCTTCAAACGAAATCGCCCCAGAGCACAAAAAATTCGCTTCCAACGAAATGACCCCATACTTCAAAAAATTGCTTCCATCGAAAAAACCGGAGAACACAAACAATTCTTTACCAACAATATTACTCAGGAAGACAAAATATTCTTTTCCAAAGAAAACTCCTGAGAACACACATATTCACTTCCAAAGATATCATCCCAGAGCACAAAAAAATCAGTTCAATCAAATCACCCCAGAACACAAAAATTCCCTTTCAAAGAAATCACGTGAGAACACAAAAAATACGCTTCCAACGAACTTACCCCAGAACACAAAAAATTCACTTGCAACGAAATCTCCTGAGAACACAAATATTCGCTTCCAACTAAATCACCCCAGAGTACAAAAAATTTGCATCCAACGAAATGACTCCAGAGCACAGAAAACACGCTTCCAACGAAATGAAACACTACTTCAAAAATTTGCTTCCATCGAAAAAACAAGAGAACACAAAAAATTCTCTTCCAACGATATTACCCCAGAAGACAAAAATTCTTTTCCAACGAAATCTCCTGAGAACACAAATATTCGCTTCCAAAGATATCATCCCAGACCACAAAAAATTCGCTTCCAAAGAAATCACCCTAGAACACAAAAATTCCCTTTCAAGGAAATCACCCAAGAACACAAAAAATTCGCTTCCAACGAAATTACCCCAGAACACAAAACATTTGCTTGCAACGAATTCTCCTGAGAACACAAATATTTGCTTCCAAAGATATCATCCCAGAGCACAACAAATTCTCTTCCAACGAAATCACACTAGAACGCAAAAATTACCTTTCAACGATATCACGCGAGAACACAAAAAATTCGCTTCCAACGAAATGAGTCCAGAGCACCGAAAACATGCTTCCAACGAAATGACCCCCTACTTCAAAATTTGCTTCCATCGAAAAAACCGGAGAACACAAATAATTCTCTTCCAACGACATTACCCCAGAAGGCAAAAAATTCTTTTGCAACGAAATCTCCTGAGAACACAAATATTTGCTTCCAAAGTTATCATCCCAGAGCAAAAAAAATTCGCTTCCAACGAAATCACCCCAGAACACAAAAATTCCCTTTCAACGATATCACCCGAGAACACAAAAAATTCGCTTCCAACGAAATCACCCCAGAGCACAAAAAATTCGCTTACAACGAAATGACACCCTACTCCAAAAAATTGCTTCCATCGAAAAAACCGTAGATCACAAAAAATTCTCTTCCAACGTTATTACCCCAGAAGACAAAAAATTCTTTTCCAACGAAATCTCCTGAGAACACAAATATTTGCTTCCAAAAATATCATCCCAGAGCACAAAAAAATCGTTTCAACGAAATCACCCCAGAACACAAAAATTCCCTTCAAAAAATCACGTGAGAACACAAAAAATACGCTTCCAACGAAATTACCCCAGAACACAAAAAATTCACTTTCAAAGAAATCTCCTGAGAACACAAATATTCGCTTCAAATGAAATCACCCCAGAGTACAAAAAACTCGCTTCCAACAAAATGACTCCAGAGCACAGAAAACATGCTTCCAAAGAAATGACCCACAACTTCAAAAATTTGTTTCCATCAAAAAAAGCAGAGAACACAAAAAATTCTCTTCCAACGACATTACCCCAGAAGACAAAAAATTCTTTTCCAACGAAATCTCCTGAGAACACAAATATTTGCTTCCAAAGATATCATCCCAGAGCACAAAAAATTCGCTTCCAAAGAAATCACACTAGAACACAAAAATTCCCTTTCAAAGAAATCTCGCGAGAACACAAAAAATTAACTTCCAACGAAATGACTGCAAAGCACCGAAAACATGCTTCCAACGAAATGACCCCCTACTTAAAAAATTGCTTCCATCGAAAAAACCGGAGAACACAATAAATTCTCTTCCAACGACATTACACCATAAGACAAAACATTCTTTTCCAGCGAAATCTCCTAAGAACACAAATATTCGATTACAACCAAATCACCCCAGAGCACAAAAAATTCGCTTCAAACGAAATGACTCCAGAGCACAGAAAACATGCTTCCAATGAAATGACACCCTACTTCAAAATTTGCTTCCATCGAAAAAACAGGAGAACACAAAAAATTGTATCCAACGATATTACCCCAGAAGACAAAAAATTATTTTCCCAGAAATCTCCTGAGAACACAAAATTCGTTTCAAAAGATATCATCTTAGAGCACAAAAAATTCGCTTCCAACGAAATCACCCCAGAACACAAAAATTCCGTTTCAACGAAATCACGCTAGAACACAAAAAATTCGGTTCCAAAGAAATTACCCCAGAAAACAAAAAATTCGCTTGCAACGATATCACCCGAGAACACAAAAAATTCGCTTCCAACGAAATCACACGAGAACACAAAAAATTCGCTTCCAACGAAATGACTACAGAGCACAGAAAGCACGCTTCCAACGAAATGACCTCCTAATTCAAAAATTTCCTTCCATCGAAAAAACCAGAGAACACAAAAAATTCTCTTCCAACAATATTACCCCAGAAGAAAAAAAATTCTTTCCAACGAAATCTCCTGAGAACACAAATATTCGCTTCCAAAGATATCATCCCAGAGCTCAAAAAAATCATTTCAACAAAATCACCCTAGAAAGCAAAAATTCCTTTTCAACAAAATCACCCGAGAAACCAAAAAATTTGCTTCCAACGAAATTACCCTAGAACACAAAAATTCCCTTTCAATGAAATCACCCGAGAACACAAAAAATTCGCTTCCAACGAAATGACTCCAGAGCACAGAAAACATGCTTCCAACGTAATGACCCCCTACTTCAAAATTTTCTTCCATCGAAAAAACAGGAGAACACAAAAAATTGTATCCAACGATATTACCCCAGAAGACAAAAAATTCTTTTGCAACGAAATCTCCTGAGAACACAAATATTCGCTTCCAAACTTATCATCCCAGAGCAAAAAAAATTCGCTTCCATCGAAATCACCCCAGAACACAAAAATTCCCTTTCAACGATATCACCCGAGAACACAAAAAAGTCGCTTCCAACGATATGACCCCCTACTTCAAAAAATTGCTTCCATCGAAAAAACCGGAGATCACAAAAAATTCTCTTCCAACGATATTACCCCAGAAGACAAAAAATACTTTTCCAACGAAAACTCCTGAGAACACAAATATTCGCTTCCAAAGATATTATCCCAGAGCACAAAAAAATCATTTCAAAGAATTCACCCCAGAACACAAAAATTCCCTTTCAAGGAAATCACCCGAGAACACAAAAAATTCTCTTCCAACGACATTACCCCAGAAGACAAAAAATTCTTTTTCAACGAAATCTCCTGAGAAAACAAATATTCGCTTCCAAAAATGTCATCACAGAGCAAAAAAAAAATCATTTCAACAAAATCACCACTGAACACAAAAATTCCCTTTCAAAGAAATCACGTGAGAACGCAAAAAATACGCTTCCAACGAAATTACCCCCGAACACAAAAAATTCACTTGCAACGAAATCTCCTGAGAACACAAATATTCGCTTCCAACGAAATCACCCCAGAGTACAAAAAATTTGCTTCCCACGAAATGAGTCCAGAGCACCGAAAACATGCTTCCATCGAAATGACCCCCTACTTCAAAATTTGCTTCCATCGAAAAAATCGGAGAACACAAATAATTCTCTTCAAATGACATTACCCCAAAAGGCAAAAAATTCTTTTGAAACGAAATCTCCTGAGAACACAAATATTCGCTTCCAAAGTTATCAACCCAGAGCAAAAAACATTCGCTTCCAACGAAATCACCCCAGAGCACAAACAATTCGCTTACAACGAAATGACCCCCTACTTCAAAGAATTGCTTCCATCGAAAAAACCGGATATCACAAAAAATTCTCTTCCAACGATATTACCCCAGAAGACAAAAAATTCTTTTCCAACGAAATCTCCTGAGAACACAAATATTCGCTTCCAAATATATCATCCCAGAGCACAAAAAAATCATTTCAACGAAATCACCCCAGAACACAAAAATTCCCTTTCAAAGAAATCACGTGAGAACACAAAAAATACGCTTCCAACGAAATTACCCCAGAACACAAAAAATTCACTTGCAACGAAATCTCCTGAGAACACAAATATTCGCTTCAAATGAAATCACCCCAGAGTACAAAAAACTCGCTTCCAACAAAATGACTCCAGAGCACAGAAAACATGCTTCCAAAGAAATGACCCACTACTTCTAAAATTTGCTTCCATCGAAAAAAGCGGAGAACACAAAAAATTCTCTTCCAACGACATTACCCCAGAAGACAAAAAATTCTTTTCCAACGAAATCTCCTGAGAACACAAATATTTGCTTCCAAAGATATCATCTCAGAGCACAAAAAATTCGCTTCCAAAGAAATCACACTAGAACACAAAAATTCCCGTTCAACGGAATCACGCGAGAACACAAAAAATTAGCTTCCAACGAAATGACTCCAAAGCACCGAAAACATGCTTCCAACGAAATGACCCCCTACTTAAAAAATTGCTTCCATCGAAAAAACCGGAGAACACAAAAAATTCTCTTCCAACAACATTACCCCATAAGACAAAAAATTCTTTTCCAGCGCAATCTCCTGAGAACACAAATATTCGATTATAACGAAATCACCCCAGAGCACAAAAAATTCGCTTCCAACGAAATGACTCCAGAGCACAGAAAACATGCTACCAATGCAATGACACCCTACTTCAAAATTTGCTTCCATCGAAAAAACAGGAGAACACAAAAAATTGTATTCCAACGATATTACCCCAGAAGACAAAAAATTCTTTTCCAACGAAATATCCTGAGAACACAAATATTCGCTTCCAAAGATATCATCCCAGAGCACAAAAAAATCATTTCAACGAAATCACCCTAGAACTCAAAAATTCCCTTCCAACGAAATCACCCGAGAACACAAAAAATTCTCTTCCAATGAAATTACCCCAGAATACAAAAAATTGACTTGCAACGAAATCTCCTGGGAACACAAATATTCGCTTCCATCGAAATCATCCCAGAGCACAAAAAATTCGAATCCACCAAAATGACTCCAGAGGACAGAAAATACGCTTCCAACGAAATGACCACCTACTTCAAAAATTTGCTTCGATCAAAAAACCGGAGAACACAAAAATTCTCTTCCAACGACATTACCCCAAAAGACAAAAAATTCTTTTCCAAAGAAATCTCCTGAGAACACAAATATTCGCTTCCAAAGATATCATCCCAGAGCACAAAAAATTTGCTTCCAACGAAATCACCCTAGAACACAAAAAATTCGCTTCCAACGAAATGACTCCAGAGCACAGAAAACACGCTTCCAACGAAATGACCCCATACTTCAAAAAATTGCTTCCATCGAAAAAACCGGAGAACACAAACAATTCTCTTCCAACAATATTACCCCAGAAGACAAAATATTCTTTTCCAAAGAAAACTCCTGAGAACACACATATTCGCTTCCAAAGATATCATCCCAGAGCACAAAAAAATCATTTCAATGAAATAACCCCAGAATACAAAAATTCCCTTTCAAAGAAATCACGTGAGAACACAAAAAATACGCTTCCAACGAACTTACCCCAGAACACAAAAAATTCACTTGCAACGAAATCTCCTGAGAACACAAATATTCGCTTCCAACGAAATCACCACAGAACACAAAAAATTTGCTTCCAACGAAATGACTCCAGAGCACAGAAAACACGCTTCCAATGAAATGACCCCCTATTTCAAAAATTTGCTTCCATCGAAAAGTCCGGAGAACACAAAAAGTTCTCTTCCAACAATATTACCTCAGAACACAAAAAATTCGCTTCCAACGAAATCTCCTGAGAACACAAATGTTTGCTTACAAAAAATCATCCCAGAGCACAAAAAAATTTCCTTCCAACGAAATCACTCTAGAACACAAAAAATTCCCTTTCAACGAAATCTCCCGAGAACACAAAAAATTCGCTTCCAACGAAATCACCCCAGAGCACACAAAATTCGCTTCCAACGAAATGACTCCAGAGCACAGAAAACACGCTTCCAACGAAATGACCCCCTACTTCAAAAATTTGTTTCCATCGAAAAAACCGGCGAACACAAAAAATTCTCTTCCAACGACATTACCCCAAAAGACAAAAAATTCTTTTGCAACGAAATCTCCTGAAAACACAAATATTCGCTTCCAAATATATCATCCCAGAGCACAAAAAATTCGCTTCCAACGAAATCACCCTAGAACACAAAAATTCCCTTTAAACGAAATCACAAGAGAACACAAAAAATTTGCTTCCAACGATGTCTCCAGAGCACAGAAAACACGCTTCCAACGAACTGACCCCCTACTTCAAAAATTTGTTTCCATCGAAAAAACAGGAGAACACAAAAAATTCTCTTCCAACAATATTACCCCAGAAGACAAAAATTCTTTTCCCAAGAAATCTCATGAGAACACAAATATTCACTTCCAAAGATATCATCCCAGGGCACAAAAAATTCCCTTTCAACGAAATCTCCCGAGAACACAAAAAATTTCCTTCCTTCGAAATCACCCCAGAGCACAAAATATTCGCTTCCAACGACATCACCACAAAGCAGAAAAAATTTGCTTCCAACGAAATGACTCCAGAGCACAGAAAACACGCTTCCAACGAAAAGACCCCCTACTTCAAAAATTTGCTTCCATTGAAAAGTCCGGAGAACACAAAAAATTCTCTTTCAACAATGTTACCCCATAACACAAAAAATTCATTTCCAAAGAAATCCCCTGAAAACACAATAGTTTGCTTCCAAAAATCATCACAGAGCACAAAAAAATTCACTCCCGACAAAATCACCCTAGAACACAAAAAATTCCCATTCAAAGAATTCTCCCGAGAACACAAAAAATTCACGTGCAAAGAAATTACCACAGAACAGAAAAAATTTCCTTCCTTCGAAATCACCCCAGAACACAAAAAATTCGCTTCCAACGAAATAATGCTAGAACAGAAAAAAATAGTTTTCAACGAAATCACCCGAGAACACAAAAAATTCGCTTTCAACGAAATTACCCCAGAAGACAAAAAATTCGCTTCCAACGAAATCACCCCAGAACACAAAAAATTCACTTCCAACGATATGACTCCAGAGCACAGAAAACATGCTTTCAATGAAATGAAACCCTACTTCAAAAATTTGCTTCCATCGAAATCACCCGACAACACAAAAAATTCGCTTCCAACAATATTACCCCCGAAGACAAAAATTTCTTTTCCAACGAAATCTCCTGAGAACACAAATATTCGCTTCCAACGAACTCACCCCAGAGCACAAAAAATTCACTTCTAACGAAATCACCCTAGAACATAAAAATTCCCTTTCAACAAAATCACCCGAGAACACAAAAAATTCGCTTACAACGAAATGAACCCAGAACACAAAAAAATCGCTTGCAACGAAATCTCCTGAGAACACAAATATTCGCTTCCAACGAAATCACCCCAGAGCACAAAAAAATTTGCTTCCAACGAAATGAACGCCTACTTCAAAAATTTGCTTCCATCGAAAAAAAAGGAGAACACAAAAAATTCTCTTTCAACGATATTACCCCAGAAGACAAAAAATTTTTTCCAACGAAATCTCCTGAGAACACATATATTTGCTTCCAAAGATATCATCCCAGAGCACAAATAATTTGATTCCAACGAAATCACCATAGAACAAAAAAATTCCCTTTCAAAAAAATCACCTGAGAACACAAAAAATTCGCTTCCAACGAAATGACTTCAGAGCACAGAAAACATGCCTCCAACGAAATGATCACATACTTCAAAAATTTGCTTCCATGGAAATCACCCGAGAACACAAAAAATTAACTTCCAAAGAAATTACCCCAGAAGAGAAAAATTTCTTTTCCAACGAAAACTCCTGAGAACACAAATATTCACTTCCGAAGATATCATCCCAGACCACAAAAAAATTCGCTTCCAAAGAAATCACCCTAGAACACAAAAATTCCCTTTCAAGGAAATCACCCGAGAACATAAAAAATTTGCTTCTAACGAAATTACCCCAGAACACAAAACATTTGCTTGCAACGAATTCTCCTGAGAACACAAATATTTGCTTCCAAAGATATCATCCTAGAGCACAAAAAAATTCTCTTCCAACAAAATCACACTAGAACGCAAAAAATTCCCTTTCAACGATATCACGCGTGAACACAAAAATTTCGCTTCCAACGAAATGAGTCCACAGCACCCAAAGCATGTTTCCAACAAAATGACCCTCTACTTCAAAAAATTGCATCCATCGAAAAAAACGGAGAACACAAAAAATTCTCTTCCAACAACATTACCCCATAAGACAAAAAATACTTTTCCAGCGAAATCTCCTGAGAACACAAATATTCGATTACAACGAAATCACCCCAGAGCACAAAAAATTCGCTTCCATCGAAAAGACTCCAGAGCACAGAAAACGTGCTTCCAATGAAATGACCCCTACTTCAAAAATTTGCTTCGATCGAAAAAAACGGAGAACACAAAAAATTCTCTTCCAAGGACATTACCCCAGAAGACAAAAAATTCTTTTCCAACGAAATCTCCTGAGAACACAAATATTCGCTTCCAAAGATATCGTCCCAGAGCACAAAAAATCATTTCAACGAAATCACCCTAGAACTCAAAAATTCCCTTCCAACGAAATCACGTGAGAACACAAAAAATACGCTTCCAACGAACTTAACCCAGAACACAAAAAATTCACTTGCAACGAAATCTCCTGAGAACACAAATATTCGCTTCCAACTAAATCACCCCAGAGTACAAAAAATTTGCTTCCAACGAAATGACTCCAGAGCACAGAAAACACGCTTCCAACGAAATGACACACTACTTCAAAAATTTGCTTCCATCGAAAAAACCAGAGAACACAAAAAATTCTCTTCCAACGATATTACCCCAGAAGACAAAAATTCTTTTCCAACGAAATCTCCTGAGAACACAAATATTCGCTTCCAAAGATATCATCCCAGACCACAAAAAATTCGCTTCCAAAGAAATCACCCTAGAACACAAAAATTCCCTTTCAAGGAAATCACCCAAGAACACAAAAAATTCGCTTCCAACGAAATGACTCCAGAGCACAGAAAACACGCTTCCAACGAAATGACACACTACTTCAAAAATTTGCTTCCATCGAAAAAACCAGAGAACACAAAAAATTCTCTTCCAACGACATTACCCCAGAAGACAAAAAATTCTTTTGCAACGTAATCTCCTGAGAACACAAATATTCGCTTCCAAACTTATCATCCCAGAGCAAAAAATATTCGCTTCCATCGAAATCACCCCAGAACACAAAAATTCCCTTTCAACGATATCACCCGAGAACACAAAAAAGTCGCTTCCAACGATATGACCCCCTACTTCAAAAAATTGCTTCCATCGAAAAAACCGGAGATCACAAAAAATTCTCTTCCAACGATATTACCCCAGAAGACAAAAAATTCTTTTCCAACGAAAACTCCTGAGAACTCAAATATTCGCTTCCAAAGATATTATCCCACAGCACAAAAAAATCGTTTCAAAGAAATCACCCCAGAACACAAAAATTCCCTTTCAAGGAAATCACCCGAGAACACAAAAAATTCTCTTCCAACGACATTACCCCAGAAGACAAAAAATTCTTTTTCAACGAAATCTCCTGAGAACACAAATATTCACTTCCAAAGATATCATCACAGAGCACAAAAAATCATTTCAACGAAATCACCACTGAACACAAAAATTCCCTTTCAAAGAAATCACGTGAGAACGTAAAAAATACGCTTCCAACGAAATTACCCCAGAACATAAAAATTCGCTTGCAACGAAATATCCTGAGAACACAAATATTAGCTTCCAATCAAATGACCCCAGACAATAAAAAATTCGCTTCCAACGAAATTACCCCAGAACACAAAAAATTACTTCCATGAAAACACCCCAGAACACAAAAATACCCTTCCGATGAAATGACTCCAGAGCACAGAAAACACACTTCCAACGAAATGACCCCCTGCTTCAAAAATTTGCTTCCATCGAAAAAACCGGAGAAAACAAAATATTCGCTTCCAACGAAATTACCCCAGAACACAAAAAAATTCGCTTCCAACGAAATCTTCTGAGAACACGAATATTGGCTTCCAACGAAATCACCCCAGAACACAAAAAATTAGCTTCCAACATAATGACTCCAGAGCAGAGAAAACACGCTTCCAACGAAATGACCCCATATTTCAAAAATTTGCTTCCATCGAAATCACCCGAAAAAACAAAAAAATCGCTTCTAACGAAATTACCCCAGAACACAATAAATTCGCTTCCAACGAACCTCCTGAGAACACAAATATTTGCTTCCAAAGAAATCATCCCAGAGCACAAAAAAATTCGCTTCCAACGAAATCACCCTGGAACACAAAAAATTCCCTTTCAACCAAATCACCAGAGAACACAAAAAATTCACGTCCAACGAAATTACCACAGAACAGAAAAATTTTGCTTCCATCGAAATCACCCCTGAACACAAAAAATTCGCTGCCAACGAAATCACCCCAGAACACAAAAAATTTGCTACCCACGAAATCACCCCAGATCACAAAATATTCGCTTCCTACAAAATGACTCCAGAGCACAGAAAACATGCTTCCAACTAAAAGACCCCAGAACACTAAAAATTCGCGGCCAAAGAAATCACCCGAGAACACAAAAAATTCCCTTTCAACGAAATCATCCGAGAACAAAAAAATTTGCTTCCAACGAAATCATCCCAGAGAACAAAAAATTCCCTTCCAACGAAATGACTCCAGAGCACAGAAAACACGATTCCAACGAAATGACCTGCTACTTCAAAAATTTGCTTCGATCAAAAAAACCGGAGAACACAAAAAATTCACTTCCATCGAAATCACCCCAGGACACAGAAAATTCACTTTCAACGAAATCACCCTAGAACACAAAAAATTCCCTTTCAATGAAATCACCCGAGAACACAAAATATTCGCTTCCAGCGAAACCACCCCAGAGCACAAAAAATTCCCTTCCAACGAAATTACTCCAGAGCACAGAAAACACGCTTCCACCGAAATGAGCCCAGAACACAAAAAATTCCCTTTCAACAAAATTACCCGAGAACCCAAAAAATTTGCTTCCAACGAAATCACCCAAGAGCACCAAAAATTCGCTTCCAACGAAATGACTCCAGAGCACAGAAAACACGCTTCCAATGAAATGATGCCAGAACACTAAAAATTTCCTTTAAACAAAATCACCCGAGAACACAAAAAATTCGCTTCCAACGTAAATACCCCAGAAAACAAAAAATGTGCTTCCAACGAAATCACCCTAGAACACAAAAAATTCCCTTTAAATGAAATCACCCGAGAACACAAAAAATTCGCTTCCAACGAAATCAACCCAGAGCACCAAAAATTCTCTTCCAACTAAGTGACTCCAGAGCACAGAAAACACGCTTCCAACAAAATGACCCCCTACTTCAAAAATTTACTTCCATCGAAAAAACCGGAGAACACAAAATATTCGCTTCCAACAAAATTTCCACAGAACACAAAAAATTCGCTTCCAACGAAATGACTCGAGAGCACAGAAAACAGGCGTCCAAATAAATGACCCCAGAACACTAAAAATTCGCGGCCAACGAAATCACCCGAGAACACAAAAAATTCACTTGCAACGAAATATACACAGAGTACAAAAAATTGGCTTCCAACAAAATGACTCCATAGCACAGAAAACACGCTTCCAACGAAATGACCCCAGAACACTAAAAATTCACAGCCAACGAAATCACCCGAGAACACAAAAAAATTCGCTTCCAACGTAATTACCCCAGAACACAAAAAATTCGCTTCCAACGAAATCACCCCAGAGCACAAAAAATTCCCTTCCAACGAAATGACTCCAGAGCGCAGAAAACACGCTTCCAACGAAATGACCCCCTGCTTCAAAAATTTGCTTCCATCAAAAAAACCAGAGAAAACAAAAAATTCACGTCCAACGAAATTACCACAGAACAGAAAAAATTTGCTTCCAAAGAAATCACCACAGAACACAAAAAATTCGCTTCCAATGAAATCTCCTGTGAACACAAATAGTCGCTTCCAAAGAAATCATCCTAGAGCCCAAACAAGTTCGCTTACAATGAAATCACCCCAGAGCGCAAAAAATTCCCTTCCAACGAAATGACTCCAAAGCACAGAAAACACGATTATAACGAAATGACCCCCTACTTCAAAAATTTGCTTACATCGAAAAAACTGGAGAACACAAAAAATTCACTTCCATCGAAGTCACCCCAGAACAGAGAAAATACTCTTCCAACGAAATCACCCTCGAAAACAAAAACTTCCCTTTCAACGAAATCACCCGAGAACACAAAAAATTTGCTTCAAACGAAATTACCCCTGAACACAAGAAATTCGCTTCCAACGAAATCACCCCAAAGCACATAAAATAGCTTCCAACGAAATGTCCCCATACTTCAAAAATTTGCTTCCATCGAAATCACCTGAGAACACAAAATAATTCGCTTCCAACCAAATTACCCCAGAACACAAAACATTCGCTTCCAACGAAATAACCCCTGAACACAAAAAATTTCACTTCCAACGAGGTGACCCCCTACCATAAAAATTTGCTTCCATCAAAAAAACCAGAGAACACAAAAAAATTTGCTTCCAACGAAATTACCCCAGAACACAAAAAATTCACTTCCAACAAAATCTCCTGAGGACACAAATATTCGCTTCCATAGAAATCACCCCAGAGCACAAAAAATCTGCATCCAATGAAATCACCCTAAAGCAAAAAAAATTCACTTTCAACGAAATCACCTGAGAACAAAAAAAGTCACGTCCAACGAAATTACCCCAGAATAGAAAAAATTTACTTCCAACCAAATCAACCCAGAGCACAAAAAATTCCCTTCCAACAAAATCACCCGAGAACAAAAATATTGGCTTCTAAAGAAATTACCCCAGAAGAGAAAAAAATTGCTTCCAACAAAATCACCCCAGAGCACAAAAAATTCCCTTCCAATAAATCACCTGAGAACAAAAATATTGGCTTCAGACAAAATTACCCCAGAACGGAAAAAATTTCCTTCCATCGAAATCACCGCAGAACACAAAAAATTCGCTTCCAACGAAATGACTCCAGAGCACAGAAAACACGCTTCCAATGAAATCACCCCAGAATACAAAAAATTTGCTTCCAACGAAATTACCCCAGAACACAATAAATTCGCTTCCAAAGATATCTCCTGAGAACACAAATATTTGCTTCCAAAGAAATCATCCCAGAGCACAAAAAAATTCGCTGCCAACGAAATCACCCTAGAACACAAAACATTCCTTTTCAACGAAATCACCCGAGAACACAAAAAATTAGCTTCCAACGAAATCACCCCAGAACACAAAAAATTTGCTTCCTACGAAATGACTCCAGAGCACAGAAAACACGCTTCGAACGAAATGATACCATACTTCAAAAATTTGCTTCAATCGAAAAAACTGGAGAAAACAAAAAATTCTCTTCCAACGATATTACCCCAGAAGACAAAATATTTGCTTCCAACGAAATCTCCTAAGAACACAAATATTCGCTTCGAAAGAAATCATCACAGAGCACAAAAAAATTAGCTTCCAACGAAATCACAAAAGAACACAAAAAATTCTTTTTCAACGAAATCACCCAAGAACACAAAAAATTCATGTCCAAAGAAATTACCACAGAACAGAAAAAATTTGCTTCCATTGAAATCACCCCAGAACACAATAAATTCGCTTCCAACGAAATCACCCTAGAACAGAAAAACTCCCTTTAAACGAAATCACCCTAGAACACAAAAAATTCGCTCCAACGAAATGACTGCAGAGCACAGAAAACACGCTTCGAACGAATTGATACCATACTTCAAAAATTTGCTTCCATCGAAATCACCCGAGAACAAAAAAATTCGCTTCCAACGAAATTACCCCAGAACACAAAAAATTTGCTTCCAACAAAATCACCCAGAACACAAAAAATTTGCTTCCAACGAAATCACCCCAGAGCACAAAAAATTCGCTTCCATCGAAATGACTCCAAGCACAGAAAACACGCTTCCAACTAAATGACCCCAGAACACTAAAAATTCGCGGCCAAAGAAATCACCCGAGAACACAAAAATTCGCTTCCATCGAAATCTCTCCAGAGCACAGAAAACACGCTTCCAACTAAATGACCCCAGAACACTAAAAATTCGCGGCCAAAGAAATGACCCCAGAATACAAAAAATTCCCTTTCAACGAAATCACCCGAGAACACAAAAAATTCACTTCCAACGAAATCACCACAGAGTACCAAAAATTCGCTTCCAACAAAATGACTCCAGAATACAGAAAACATGCTTCCAATGAAATGACACACTATTTCAAAATTTGCTTCCATCGAAAAGACCGGAGAACAGAAAAAATTCTCTTCCAACGATATTACCCCTAGAAGACAAAAAAATTCTTTTCCAACGAAAACTCATGAGAACACAAATATTCGCTTCCAAAGATATCATGCCAGAGCACAAAAATATCTCTTTCACAAAAATATCGATTCCAATGAAATCACCCGAGAGCACAAAAAATTCGCTTCCAACGAAATGACTCCAGAGCACAGAAAACAATTTACCAATGAAATGACCCGAGAACACAAAAAATTCGCTTCAAAAGAAATCACCCTAGAACATAAAAAATTGGCTTCCATTGAAATAACCACAGAAGACAAAAAATTCCCTTCCAATAAATCACCTGAGAACAATAAAATTCACGTCCAACGAAATTACCCCAGAATAGAAAAAATTTGCTTCCAACGAAATCACCCCAGAGCACAAAAAATTCCCTTCCCATAAATCACCTGAGAACAAAAATATTGGCTTCCCACAAAATTACCCCAGAATGGAAAAAATTTCCTTCCATCGAAATCACCGCAGAACACAAAAAATTCGCTTCCAACGAAATGACTCCAGAGCACAGAAAACACCCTTCCAACGAAATCACCCCAGAACACAAAAAATTTGCTTCCAATGAAATCAACCCAGAACACAAAAAATTTGCTTCCAATGAAATGACTCCAGAGCACAGAAAACACGCTTTCAACAAAATCACCCCATACTTCCAAAAAATTCGCTTCCAACGAAATTGCCCCAGAACACAAAAAATTCTCTTCCAAAAAAAATCAACCCTGAACACAAAATATTCGCTTCCATCGAAATCATACCAGAACACAAAAAATTCGCTTCCAAAGAAATTACCCCAGAACAGAACAAATTCGCTTCCAAGGAAATCACCCCAGAACACAAAAAATTCGCTTCCAACAAAATGACTCCAGAGCACAGAAAACATGCTTCCAACGAAATGACCCCTACTTCAAAAATTTGCTTCCATCGAGAAAACCTGACAACAAAAAAAATACACTTCCAACGAAAATACCCTAGAACACGAAAAATTCGCCTCCACTGAAATCATCCCAGAACACAAAAAATTCGCTTCCAACGAAATCAACACAGAACACAAAAAATTTGCTTCCAACGAAATCACCCTAGAACACAAAACATTCCCTTTCAACGAAATCACCGGAGAACACAAAAAATTCGCTTCCAACGAAATGACTCCAGAGCACAGGAAACCCGCTTCGAACGAAATGATACCATATTTCAAAAATTTGCTTCCATCGAAATCACCCGAGAACACAAAAAATTCGCTTCCAACGAAATTACCCCCGAACACAAAAATTCGCTTCTAACGAAATCACCCCAGGACAGAAAAAATTCGCTTCCAACAAAATGACTCCAGAGCACAGAAAACACGCTTCCAACGAAATGACCCCAGAACACAAAAAATTCCCTTTCAACGAAATCACCCCAGACCACCAAAAATTCGCTTCCAACGAAATCACCCCAGAACACAAAAAATTTGCTTCCAAAGAAATGAATCCAGAGCACAGAATACACGCTTCCAACGAAATGACACCAGAACACTAAAAATTCCCTTTCAACGATATCACCCTAGAACACAAAAAATTCGCTTCCAACGTAATTACCCCAGAAAACAAAAAATTCGCTTCCAAAGAAATCACACCAAAGCACCAAAAATTCCCTTCCAATGAAGTGACTCCAGAGCACAGAAAACACGCTTCCAACGAAATGACCCCCTACATCAAAAATTTGCTTTCATCGAAAAAACCGGAGAACACAAAAAATTCGCTTCCAACGAAATTACCCCAGAACACAAAAAAAATTTGCTTGCAATGAAATCTTCTGAGAACAT